>NC_140173.1:24054864-24062364 GCF_963971535.1 Notolepis coatsorum | reverse complement strand
ATGCTGATGACATGCATCTCTACCCGAGGACAACCCCCACCCCCCCTGGTCCCTGTCCCTCTGCCACCCTTACAGTGCCACCTGCCTGGAGGACCACCCCCACCCCCTCTGGTCCCTGTCCCTCTGCCACACGTACAGTACCACCTGCCTGGAGGAGATACATATGTGGATGGAGCTCAAGTTCAAAGACAGAGGCCATCCTTGTCGGTACTCCACATCACCAGCATCACCTTTTCCGGCCAGAACATCACACTCTCTACCGCAGTCACCAACCTGGGTGTCAAAATGGACCATCACCTCACCTCCCAGACCCATGTCAAACGCATCTCATTGTTAATCAGCCCTCATGTGTCTCGTGTCAATCAACCTCTGTATTTAAGTCTTGTCTGCCCAGTTCCCGGCGCGCGTTCATTGTACTTGTTTCCCGTCGTTGCTCTAGTTGCTGTCTTTAGTCTGTCTTGCCTTGTTCGATTCACTCGCCTGCTATGCTTTGTTTCACTACCCCCGTCTGCCTTGCCTGTCATGTCATTTTTGTAGTTTAGTGTTAGTTTATGTGTAACCATGTTTAAGTAAAGCTCCCTTTAATTCACTATGAATGAATGAATGAATTATTTTATTTCGAATGTTTACAAATAAATAAACAAACAAATAATTTTTCGAACATTTTCACAAATAAACAAACGAAAAGGATAGGTTTGAAGCCGAAGGCTTATAGAGCAACCTACCCCTAATTCAAAAAACAAATTCAAAAAAGTTTAAGTTTTCAAAATATAACAAACAAAAAAATAAATCAACAATCAAAAACTACCCGTCTTGTCCTGCCTGCTACTTCACTCCCCTGTCTGCATGTGGGTCCCACCAACAACAGCACCATGTCAAACCATGACATTGATAGCCTAGTCTACGGTGGCAAACATCCTCCACTCCAGCGACAGACGTGACTGAGGCGTGTTACATGTTCCTTCCCTCAGCCACTCGCCCCCTGGCTCAGAGCAACAGAAGGCCTTCCCTCAGCCACTCGCCCCCTGGCTCAGAGCAACAGGAGGCCTTCCCTCAGCCACTCGGCCCCTGGCTCAGAGCAACAGAAGGCCTTCCCTCAGCCACTCGCCCCCTGGCTCAGAGCAGCAGAAGGCCTTCCCTCAGCCACTCGCCCCCTGGCTCAGAGCAACAGAAGGCCTTCCCTCAGCCACTCGCCCCCTGGCTCAGAGCAGCAGAAGGCCTTCCCTCAGCCACTCGCCCCCTGGCTCAGAGCAACAGAAGGCCTTCCCTCAGCCACTCGCCCCCTGGCTCAGAGCAACAGAAGGCCTTCCCTCAGCCACTCGCCCCCTGGCTCAGAGCAACAGGAGGCCTTCCCTCAGCCACTCGCCCCCTGGCTCAGAGCAACAGAAGGCCTTCCCTCAGCCACTCGCCCCCTGGCTCAGAGCAACAGAAGGCCTTCCCTCAGCCACTCGCCCCCTGGCTCAGAGCAACAGAAGGCCTTCCCTCAGCCACTCGCCCCCTGGCTCAGAGCAACAGAAGGCCTTCCCTCAGCCACTCGCCTCCTGGCTCAGAGCAACAGGAGGCCTTCCCTCAGCCACTCGGCCCCTGGCTCAGAGCAACAGGAGGCCTTCCCTCAGCCACTCGCCCCCTGGCTCAGAGCAACAGAAGGCCTTCCCTCAGCCACTCGCCCCCTGGCTCAGAGCAACAGAAGGCCTTCCCTCAGCCACTCGCCCCCTGGCTCAGAGCAACAGAAGGCCTTCCCTCAGCCACTCGCCCCCTGGCTCAGAGCAACAGAAGGCCTTCCCTCAGCCACTCGCCCCCTTGCTCAGAGCAACAGAAGGCCTTCCCTCAGCCACTCGCCCCCTTGCTCAGAGCAACAGAAGGCCTTCCCTCAGCCACTCGGCCCCTCGCTCAGAGCAACAGAAGGCCTTCCCTCAGCCACTCGCCCCCTTGCTCAGAGCAACAGGAGGCCTTCCCTCAGCCACTCGCCCCCTTGCTCAGAGCAACAGAAGGCCTTCCCTCAGCCACTCGCCCCCTTGCTCAGAGCAACAGAAGGCCTTCCCTCAGCCACTCGGCCCCTCGCTCAGAGCAACAGAAGGCCTTCCCTCAGCCACTCGCCCCCTGGCTCAGAGCAACAGGAGGCCTTCCCTCAGCCACTCGCCCCCTGGCTCAGAGCAACAGAAGGCCTTCCCTCAGCCACTCGCCCCCTGGCTCAGAGCAACAGAAGGCCTTCCCTCAGCCACTCGCCCCCTGGCTCAGAGCAACAGAAGGCCTTCCCTCAGCCACTCGCCCCCTGGCTCAGAGCAACAGAAGGCCTTCCCTCAGCCACTCGCCCCCTGGCTCAGAGCAACAGGAGGCCTTCCCTCAGCCACTCGCCCCCTGGCTCAGAGCAACAGGAGGCCTTCCCTCAGCCACTCGCCCCCTGGCTCAGAGCAACAGGAGGCCTTCCCTCAGCCACTCGCCCCCTGGCTCAGAGCAACAGGAGGCCTTCCCTCAGCCACTCGCCCCCTGGCTCAGAGCAACAGGAGGCCTTCCCTCAGCCACTCGCCCCCTGGCTCAGAGCAACAGAAGGCCTTCCCTCAGCCACTCGCCCCCTGGCTCAGAGCAACAGAAGGCCTTCCCTCAGCCACTCGCCCCCTGGCTCAGAGCAACAGGAGGCCTTCCCTCAGCCACTCGCCCCCTGGCTCAGAGCAACAGAAGGCCTTCTCGTATACTATCGGATGTTCACTTAAGGCTCACATTCACACGCTGACGGCTGAGGCGATCATGCACGGTGCATCGAACCTACAGTTTACCAGACGCCCGCTCTACCTCCTGAGCCACTGTCGGTATTGAGTGAAAGGTTGTTGTTGTTGTTGTTGTTGCTGCACCAAAGTACAGCCCAATTCACCTCTTGACACGAGCCTCCTCATTGTGATTGATAAGTCCAATGATAGCCGTGGTGAGATGTAAACGGAGAAAAGCAGAGGAGATAACACACAGCCTTGTGATGCACCAGTACTGAGGGCCAGTGGGGCGCGACGCAGCAGCTGTTCACCCTTTCACTGCCACACGGCAGAAGGTTAACCCTTTACTATCACACTACTGTCGCTAGTGTGCAGTGAAAGGGTTAACCGGCTCTCGTGTGGCAGTGAAAGGGTTAACCGTTTTGGCAGTGCATCAGTGAAAGGGTTAACCGTTTTGGCAGTGCATCAGTGAAAGGGTTAACCGTGACAGAGTGAGTTGGGTTGCTAAGAAGGTCCAGTATCCAGTGACACAGAGCTGGGGTCATGTTCATGTCTTGAAACCTGGTATGTGAGAGGCTTGATGCATGGTGTTGAAAGATGACCTGAAGTCTATACACAGGATGTGTGCAGTCGGTGTCGGTTGATTCCAGGTGTTGCAGAGTGAAGAGCCAGGTTTATAGCATCCTCAATATATCTATTTAGCCTGTTAAGCAAACTGATATGGGTCCATGAATATAATATACAGGACTTATATAACCCCTAGCCATAATGTAAGTAAGTAAATGGAAGATTGCTTCACTTCTACAAGGTCCATTTGCATGTTCTTGGTATCTAGGGACATCTATGGACCTCAGGGAATGCATTCCCAGAAATATTATGTATGTTACTATGCTTGAGTAAATTGTATTGAACCAAAGGAGAATATAAATGATTGTTATTATTTGTTTTATTCCATCTTTGACTGTGAATACCACCACGCTAACATTGACTAAGATGCCGCTGAGCCCATTCAGCACCTTCTTGAGATACAGTGTACAAAGAATCTGAGCAAATGAACAAAGGGTGATTTACAGGGTTTTTCGTAGATACAGTACTGAATTTTGCCATCCGGACACATTCAATATGAATATAGAATATAGAATATCGCTGCTGTCGGGACAAAACCTCATAACTCCAAAAACCCAACTTTTCAGCAGAGGAAAAAAACTAACACAGATTTGATGGTGAATAGAGTTAGGAGGTTTAGACAGATGATCGGTTTAATGCTTTCCCATTGTTTAAACTTTGTAAAACCCACACACGCATATGGAGGATGATCTATGGAGTTGATTTATATAATAAAAAAAAAATTCAAAAAATGGAGTTATGAGGTTTTGTCCCGACAGCAGCGATATCATACCTATAAATGGCCTTATTATGGCCAAGTCATATGGAGTGAAATATATGTGTGTGTGAGTGTTTATACGTGCACGCATATACACTTAGACACACACACAAACCCTAACTCACAAAAAAAACACACACACACACACACACACACACACACACACACACACACACACACACACACACACACACACACACACACACACACACACACACACACACACACTTACCCCCTCGCCCTCACACCCCCTACCTAGCCTGGTGTGAGGTATGAGTGTGCCCCCTGAGGCGACGTTACATCACCTCAGTGCCCACGGCTGGTTGGAGGGCCGGGGAGTGGCTGCAATTGGTCGTCCTGGTGGAACAGATCCTGATTGGTTATGTCACGCTGACCTTGCACCTTCATCCTCACTCTCCTCCAATCACCATGACGACCGGACGCCCTCACAGACTTCATCACACGTTCCCTATTCCTGCTGGTCATTTCAATGGGAATGGATATAAGATATACATATAACATTATATTATTTTATCATTGGCCGGCCGTGCACCTTACACCTCGGCCTTCAGTGCGGCGACCGTCGGTTGTGTGATAGTAAAGGGTTAACCTTCTGTCGTGTGGCAGTGAAAGGGTTAACCGTCTGTTGTGTGGCACTGAAAGGGTTAACCTTCTGTGTTTTGTCGCAGTGAAAGGGTTAACCGTTTGGTAGTGCGGCAGTGAAAGGGTTAAGCAATTGACCCTTCTTTGAATAACCTCACCATGACACTAGGGCTATTAGGCTGAACTCAACTTCATAAACCTCTCATCACATCACATTGGTTTGTCTGCCTGTCACTTTGTTTTGATGTCTGTTGTCCTTTGTATTCCCGTTTTGTGTTTCTAATGGAAAACAATTTAGGAGAACTGGTGGTGTTGTGCAGAAATAATGCCCACCAATCACAGGCGAGTATTTCACACAAGCTATTGTATGAGGATTCCTACAATTATGCCACATTTTATGTCTGCATTGCTCTGGATCTGCCAATTTTGTGGAATTTGTTTTGTCTTTTTAAATGTATTTTTACTGCTGTGAAGCACTTTGAGCTGCGATTCTTGTGTGAAAGGTGCTTTACAGATACAGTGTATTATTATTAAAGGGGCTATGTACTGCTATTCCTAGCACTATTTGGGCAACTTTACACAATTCCTGTTAGTCTATTGAACACATTTGTAAGGTTTTTTAAAACAAAAATGCATTGTTTTATATTTCTAATCAAGTACTCAAAACCATCATTTTTCAGCCTCAAGAAATCAGGCTGTTATGGCCTGGCTCCGCCCATAAGCACTTTGAGTGACAGTGCCACACAGTCTGCACTGGTAGAGGGAGGGAGGGAGGGAGGGGGGGGAAGAGAGAGAGAGAGAGAGAGAGAGAGAGAGAGAGAGAGAGAGAGAGAGAGAGAGAGAAAAAAAAAAAAGACAGGCTGTTATTGACAAGGCCCCCTCTCTCCCTCCCTCCCTCTCTCTTCCTTTCTCTCCCTCTCGTGATGAGTCCGCTCGGCAGAGAGAGAGAGAGAGAGAGAGAGAGAGAGAGAGAGAGAGAGGGAGGGGGTAGGAGAGAGAGAGAGAGAGAAAAAAAAAGACAGGCCGTTATTGACAAGGCCCCCTCTCTCCCTCCCTCCCTCTCTCTTCCTTTCTCTCCCTCTCGGCTCTCGGTGATGAGAGTCCGCGGCAGCTTGTGTTTTTTTTCCTTTTCTTTCTTTCAATCTCCCGTTTGCGGGTGTGTGGCGCGCGGCCGGCAGGTACCCCCCCCCCCCCCCCCCCAAGTGCTCTCTATCTCTCTCTCTCTCTCTCTCTCCCCATGCAGAGTATGAGGAAATGGTTTCGCTGTGTACAGTCAGTCTAGGTAGAATGTGGGCGGGCATTAGCTACAACCACAGAGCCAATCACATCACTGTCTGCTACCCAGCGGCCGTATGACGTATATCGGCCGTTCAAATCAAAATGGCCTGATTTACTGGAGGAGGAAAGGGGTTGAGCTGAATCACAGAAATCCGCCAATATGGTATTTAGACACTAAAACACATTGATACGAACTCCTATTACTATAATACAATGCTAGAGACTGAAAAATGACATTTATAGTACATGTCACCTTTAAGAAAGGCTGGTCATTACAGACACCTACTGCTGACCTTGAACCTATACCCCCCCCCCCCTGCTTTCTGAGGGGTAAAACCTCTTAACATGCCCGCCGGTGGAACAGACGAAAGTCACAGCACTTTGCGAGCGTCTAGCGGCTCAGGCTGTTTTTTTTCGCGAAACATATACATTACAGAATTAAAGCTCTATTTGTTGCCGTTTGAACGCCACCTCACTCGACAAAATCGCTTCTCGAGTTAAATGATGATATGTCAGGCGAGCAACTTTTTACGTGCAAGCGTCAGATTATTATGCTCTAACTGCGCCGATTGCTAAAATTATTGGTCAGGGTTGTAGCAAATGAGTGTAGCTTTCCAATGATACCCCATGTGGGGGTGTGCGAATAAGGGATCTAGGTGAAAGGTGACAAGCGAAAACCAGAAGTGAAAACATTTTTGAATGAATGGCCGTGGATGAGGAAATGGAATACCTGAGAGCTTTTTTCTTGGCACACGGTTTACCTGGATCTCTCTCTAGAAGACTCATTTCTGAACAGATTTTTATAAATATTTTGACCTGTACTACATAAGACTTCATGCTTTTTGGAATATTGCAACCACTACAGAAAAATGTGAGTACACAAGTTTAAGTTCAACTCAAGTTCAGCCCTATGTTAGCACTAAAAGTGATTTTTCTTTATTGTGTAAGAAACTTCAGAATGTTATCTTTCAAAAGAGACCAGGCGTATGCATGTGCTATACGCATACAGCTTTGCAAAAAAAGTATGCAGTCCTCAAGTTCAAGTAAAAAAATTGCCGCTTTTCTGGGTGCATGTTAAAGTTTGATTAGATTAGATTAAAATGTATTGTCATCATACAGCACAAGTAGGCCTACAGTACAACAAAAATAAGTTGGCATTTATCCAGAATGCAAATGTAGCAGTAAAGTGCTAATTATTAAGTACTACTGCTGGTGATTAATAATGATAATCAGATGTATCGCTGTCTGGGTTCCGTATGGTATAGTAGTCAATCAATAATTAACTAATTAGAGAGTTTCTTGAGCTACAAAGAGCATCAGATGATCATGTTTCTTTAATTAAACTCTGATGCATGTGGCTAACATGGGCACCTGCTGCATATAAATGTATAGCACATTGGGTCCAAGAAACCTGACCAAAAGAAAGAAGATTTCAGAGATGAAATAGCCATGGTCACTGACACATTAAATGGTAAATGGCTGCTTTTTTATATAGCACTTTTATCCAAAGCGCTTTACAATTTGTTCCTC
>NC_140173.1:23972364-24052364 GCF_963971535.1 Notolepis coatsorum | reverse complement strand
AGGTTAGTTTATTAGGACAAGTGCATGACAGTAAGGTTAGTTAGGGTTCGATACATTTTTTATATTTTTATTAAATTTGTTATTTCAGATAATGGTTGAAGAAGTATGTCTTTAGTCGACGGCGAAAGATTGGACAGGTGTCGGCTGTCCTAACTGGGGTGGGCAGTTCATTCCACCATTGTGGGGCAAGGACTGAGAAAAGGCAGGTTCTCCTTGATGACCCTCCCGGAGCTCGGATAGGAGTGGGTCTGAGACGGCCAGAAGATACAGAGTGTAGGGGTCATGAGGGTGTGTAGTTAGAGACCATTGACCGGAGGTAGGCGGGAGCGGTTCCCTTTGTCACACGGTATGCTAGGTCGAGGGCCTTGAAGCGGATTCATGCAGCAATGGGGAGCCAGTGCAGGTCCCTATGAAGTGGGGTGACATGGGCCGACTTCGGTAGGTTTGAGATCAGGCGGGCCGCTGCGTTTTGAATGAGTTGAAGTGGAGTGAAGTGAAGTGCCTCTGTGACCGCAATGAGGGCCGTTTCTGTGGAGTGGCCAGTCCGGAAGCCTGACTGATTAGGGTCTAGGAGGTAATTCTGTAAGAGATAAGCAGTAAGTTGTTGGATACAGCACGTTCAAGTGTTTAAGAAAGGAAGGATAGAAGAGAGACAGGACGATAGTTGCCTATGACGGTGGGGTTCAGGATGACCGGTGTGACTCTGGCTTGTTTTAGGGAGGTGGGCAGTTAGGAATGGGAGGATGTCTGGTGCTATGGTCTGGAGGAGTGGGGAGGGTAGCTGGTCCAGCTGGCATGTAGTCGGATGGTTCGACATTACCAGTGTCATGGTGTCGGCTTCAGTAATGGGAGAGAAAGATGACAGAGTGAAGGATGAGGTTCTCGATTCAGTATTTGGAATGGGAGAAGGAGCTGCGGATGTTCTCCACTTTTTCCTCAAAGCAGATCGTAAAGTCTTCGGCAGAGAAAGATGAGGGAGGAGGGGGTTGGGGCGAGTGAGGAGGGAGGACATGGTAGCATGCAGTTTGCGACGGTTCTTGGTAGGGATGTCCGATATTATCGGCCGATATTGGCATTAAAATGTGATATCGGAAAATATCGGTATCGGTTTTCAGATTTTAATTTTAATTTTTCTTTACATTTATATAACCTTTATTTACCCAGACAAGCAAGTAAGAACAAATTCTGATTTTATTTATTGTCAAAAGTATGCATAATGTTGTGTTAATTCCACAACAAGAGATATGTAATGTTAATTACCTGAAATTATTCCGTTTTTTTGGGGGGGGGACCCTGCATATATCGGTATCGGTTGATATTGGTATCGGAAATTAAGAGTTGGACAATATCGGTATATCGGTATCGATAAAAAAGCCAATATCGAGCATCCCTAGTTCTTGGCAGAGGCCTCGATCCTATGGTGAAAGAAAGAAGCTTTGGCATTAGTAATGGTTTTGGAGAATGTTAACAAGAGGTTGTGATATGTGTCGATGTCAGCAGTGAGGCGTGACTTTCTATACTTCCTCTCAGCCGCTCTCAGGACCTGTCTTTGTTCTCTCACTGCATCCGTCAGCCATGGACTGGGTGGGGAACGGCGGGCAGAGGGGACAGAGCTTGTCGAAGGAGGTTGCGAGGGCTGAGAGGAGGGTGGAGGTTGCCATCTATGTGGGAAGAGCAGAGAAGGTGTCACTCAAAGGTAGAGCGGATAGTATGTCAGAGGAGAGGGTGGATGGGGATAGGGAGGGCAGGTTGCGTCTGAGTGAGACGGTTTGAGTTGGGGTGAAGGCCTTTGGGTTAAGCATGAGTTAGTGAGAAGGATATGACGGAATGGTCAGATACATGCAGGGGAGTTACTGTGGTGTTAATGATGCTGGAGTTACGGGAAAATATGAGATCCAAGGAGTTGCCTGCTTTGTGGGTGGGAGGCATGTCAGTGGGAGTCAGTTCAAATGATTGTAGGAGGGAGACCACTGTGTCCGACTGAGATGAGTCAGGCAGGTTGAAGTCGCCCAATAGAAGGAGAGGGGTACCATCTTCCGGTAAGGAGCTTAGAAGCATGTCCAGCTCATCTGGGAATTGATCGATTGGACCTGGAGGGCGATAGAGTGTAACAATGGTGAGATTGAAAGGATTCGAGACAGGTACTGCATGATATTCGAGAGGGAGAGTGACAGTTCTGGGAGTGGTGTTAAGTTTGTAGCCCATGAAGGAGATGCCATGAGGCCAGTGCCTCCACCCCGTCTGGAAGGTCGAGGTGTGCGAGTGAAGTTATAGTTTGTACGCGTGCTGCGTCATGGGAAACGTATGTCCTTCAAAATAAAAGCGCAACATACATTTTATTAAATTTTTTTAGATTACATTTTTTTTTTGCTTTTACACACACACATCCATTTTGGGTCGCGACCCACCAGTTGAGAACCACTGGTTTAGATCATTTGACACATGTAGGGTCCGTTGCCCTGGATTTTCTACTCAAACACACTTACTGACATACTGATACACAGACACACAGACACACAGACAGATAGATAGATAGATAGATGTGTGTGTGTGTGTGTGTGTGTGTGTGTGTGTGTGTGTGTGTGTGTGTGTGTGTGTGTGTGTGTGTGTGTGTGTGTGTGTGTGTGTGTGTGTGTGTGTGTGTGTGTGTGCGTGTGTGCGTGCATGTGTGTGTGTGTGTGTGTAGTGTGTGTGTGTGTGTGTGTGTGTGTGTGTGTGTGTGTCTATGTGTGTGTGTGTGTGTGCTCAGGTTCGGCCCAAGTTCAGCAAGTATAAGTGAGTGTCAGAGAAGAGAGAGAGAGAAAGAGATAGAGAGGGAGAGAGAGACAGAGAGAGAGAGAGAGATAGAGAGAGATAGAGAGGGAGATAGAGACAGAGAGAGAGAGAGAGAGACAGAGAGAGAGAGAGAGAGAGAGAGAGAGAGAGAGAGAGAGAGAGAGAGAGAGAGAGAGAGAGAGAGAGAGAGAGAGAGAGAGAGAGAGAGAGAGAGAGAGAGAGAGAGAGAGAGAGAGAGAGAGAGAGATGCCACCGTGGAAAAAACCTGCAGAGGAAGATACATACAGAGAGAGAGAGAGAGAGAGGGATCAATATTGTGTTCATGAAAGCACTGTGTAGGAGACAAAGCCAGAAGGTCAGACATGATGTTCATCAATATCTGTAGACTTCCACTTCACATACCGACGTTACACCTCCAAACCAAACACAGAAGGCAATTATACCACTACAGGTGCTGTTTGTACCAACCGCCACCAGGTGGCATCTCTGAGCACTCTCCCTCACTCTCTTCTCGAGACCCGTCTTGGAAGTATGGTACCGGTACCTCTGCGCTGGGAAGGGAATTGGATAAATGCGCCAAGAGAGGGATTTGCCCCATCGTCTCTTATCCCCTTTTTCACCAAACGCCAGCCTAGTTCTAGTTGTGCAGTTCTTCAACTTGCAAAGACCCGGTTAGCTTTTCCACGTACTAGAGAGCCATGTCACTGTGTAGGTCTGTGTAAGTCTCCATCTTGTTTAATTTCCTGGTTCCTCAGATGACAAGGCAAAATGGACAATAGCGAGTGTTAATCACTTTACCTATGAACATAATGTTCTGACGGCACAATATTGATGTAACTAAGAACTTGAACTTGAACTTGAACTTGAGACTTGCTGAGAATTTTTTTTTTTTTCGTGCATAGATCACTGGATTTATCAATTCCCAATGGCCGCTCTGGCCATTATATTCTGGCCATAAATCATCATAGGGGAGACTGGGGTAAATTGAGCATAGGGGTAAGTTGAGCCACTCCTTGTTTCTAGGAAACCTTAAAAAAGTGAGCATGTGACCAGATATTTAGGAGGAAGGCACCATTTCATGGAGTCTGTGAAGTTAAGAGCCACATGGCTAAAGTGGTTAGACATCCAGGCCATCCGGGGGGGTTTATAAATTCATGAAAATGTCCGGGTTTCACGGACCGTTTGCATGTACTTAAATTGACTGGTGCATTGCACAGAATACTACGGTACTCTGTTGTGTGTGTGACGTAATCCTTGAGAAGCTTTGTGGGCGGCTCTACAACTACGCCACACACAAACAGAGGAAGGGGACATAGCTCACATTCACAATATGCCAAAGCGCAAATGTACTTTTACAGATGAACTGCAGAAGAAATTCCAAATGTACCAACCCAGTCGGAACAAATGGGAGGCGGAGTGCACCGTGTGCAACGCTTGCACATACGTGTGTGTGTCCAATAAAGGTGCAGGCCATCTTAAAGCGCACATGGACACAGACAAACATAGAAAAGCTGTGCAAGTTGAGAGTTTGTCTGCAAAGTTGACAGACTTCTTTGTTAAACCCGGGAAAACAGAGGATGCGTTTGCATTTCATACTGTGAAACATCACAACCGCTATACTATGGATTGCACAGGTGCCTTGCTAAAAAAGGCATTTCCAGACTCTGACACTGCCAAAAAGTTCAGTAGTGCGCGCACTAAAACCGAAGCCAATGTGTTATAGCACCCCACTCGAATGATGTCGCACATGAAGCACTCAAATCCAGTAGGCCTACTGTGGTGTTTCTACAGAAGGGAGTAACCACGGAGCAGTGAAAATATTCCCAATCATAATACAGTACTTTGACTGGAAGAGGGGTACGTGGCATGCAAAAAGAATTATCGAGGTTAAATACACCAAATGAGACAACAGAAACCATTGCACAATATCTCATTGAAAGATTGGCAAAAAAACTATTTGTCTGAAAAAATGCATTGCATTTACTGGCGACAATTGCAACGCAAACTTTGGAGGAATCCGACGTGATGAAGGGGGAAATAATGTGCAAATTTGAAGAGGTTGCTGCAGAACAACACTGATCGGTGTGGGTTGCCCAGCACACATATTGAATAATTGTGTTCATCATGGAGCAGACACAATATATGTTGACCTTGAGAATATCATGTTCAAAATCTACCAGTACTTCCACATTTACACTGTGTGCACTGATATGAGAGCCTGAAGGAGTACTGTGATTTAGTTGACATTGAATACAGAAGGATGCTTTCTCACAGCAAGACCGGCTGTCATTGTTCCCAGGCATTGAGAGGATGATACAGATGTTGACAAGATACAAAGATATATTTGTTAAAGCTGGATTTTCTATTTTCTATTATTTCATATATTTAGTTATTTATTTTTGTCCAGTAAGACTTGAAAAGAGAGCTATTATTTTGTTGCAGGTTTATTTGTAAGTTACTGTTGTGCCATTGAGATTTGTGAGATAATTCTAGGCATAATCAAGCATGTGGATTGTTGAGCAACTTTGGTTTGGTGTGTCTTTGGTTATAGAGAGATATTGTTGTGTTATATACAGTAAAATAATATAAATAATAATTGTATATCCATACAGAGGAGGCATACTTTAAATATATTAAAACAATAATGCATCTTTGAGTAAACGTTGAGTATCATTAAGTATCTCGAGGCTGGGGGGGGGGCAGCATGTCCTCTTTTTGGAAATCAAAATATAGGCACCCTAGACATGTATGTCCAAAAAAATCTTTTTTCACTCACGAAAGTGAATTTAATCTATCATCAGTTTCATGAGGATTTTGTTTATTATGTATTGTGTATAGATAATTTTCTATTTGTTTTATACGTACCTCAGTTGGGGTATCTATAAACTGCAACATGAGGTAGTAGACCTACAGTAGCATGAAAGTTCACCATTTTAGCTGTTGGGGCTAATTCATTACATAATGGTATCTCTGGGGCAAGTTGAGCCGGTGTTTCACTTCAGAATGTTCAGATGTTCGCTAAGTTCAAATTCAGATTCAGCGTTAACCCTTTCACTGCCACATACCAGAAGGTTAACCCTTTACTGTCACACAACCGACGGCGATGCTCCACCAATAGCATCACTAGCATCGCCGTCGGTTGTGTGATAGTAAAGGGCTAACCTTCTGTATTGTCACAGTGAAAGGGTTAACCGGCTGTCGCGTGGCAGTGAAAGGGTTAATACAAATACATACAGATTGGAAGTAGTGACTGTTAGTTAATTCAGTACAGACATGTATAGGAATATCTTGTAGGTAGCCCAAGCGTGGCTCAAACTTATTCTGAGAAACGACATATCTGTATTTCCTGAGGACGTTGGACCCGCCGCCCGTCACCACTGAGCGTTCCCTCTGTCCGGTGTTCGGTCCACGTGGTACATCCCCGCCGGATGTGCCGCTCTTCTCAGCAGTGGCAGAAGTTAATATTGTGTGAAACGTAGACCATTAAATCAAAGACATGCTCACTCCTCAACAATAGACAGATAGTAGTGATTTAACAGCGAGGTAATCGACCACACATGTACCCTGAGGAATGCCAGGTGGGGTGAGGGGGGGGGGGGGGGGGCAGCTGCAGGCAGGGTGTGAAATATGGAGGGTATTGGAATAATACACACATGCAATATTTGTGTATATGTATGGCATCTATGATGTGGTTATTTGTGCTTTAAAAAGAGAAAAACGGTTACAAAACGGTTCTTTGTGCAAAATCTATGAACGTATGCAGTACATAATATTCTATTAAATAATTCCTATAATTTGTATATTATTTGTCTAGCATACATGGAAATAGTTATGTGTGCCTTATAATCCTGTATGGGCATCTTGATGTAAGATAGCGCCCCCAGTTACTTTTATTGACCTGTTTTGACACTAATACTAATATATCCAAATATATCCCCCAAAAGACCAGCCAGATCCAGGAAAGACTTGCTTTATATTTGTCCCTAACCCTTTCACTACCACACTAAAGAAGGTTAACCCTTTCACTGCCACACTAAAGAAGGTTAACCCTTTTCACTGCCACACTAAATACGGTTAACCCTTTCACTACTAGACTAAAGAAGGTTAACCCTTTTACTACCACACTATAGAAGGTTAACCTTTTCACTACCACACTACAGAAGTTTAACCTTTTCACTACCACACTATAGACGGTTAACCCTTTCACTACCACACTACATACAGTTAACCTTTCACTACCACACTACAGAAGGTTAACCATGTCACTACCACAGTATCGAACGTTAACCCTTTCACTACCACACTACAGACGGTTAACCGCTCACTACCACGCTACAGAAGGTTAACCCTTTTACTACCACACTACATAAGGTTAACATTTTCACTACCACATTATAGAAGGTTGACCCTTTCACTACCACACTAGAGAAGGTTAACCTTTTCACTACCACACTACAGCAGGTTAACCCTTTCACTACCACACTATAGACGGTTAACCATTTCACTGCCACACTACAGACGGTTAACCATTTCACTACCACACTACATACGGTTAACCCTTTCACTACCACACTATATAAGGTCAACCCTTTCACGGCCACACTACAGACAGTTAACCCTTTCATTACCACACTACAGAAGGTTAACCCTTTCAATGCCACACTATATAAGGTTAACCCGGTCACTACACACTACATAAGGTTCTATTTCATACTGGCTCTGCTCAGCGTCATTCTGCACGCACTTCACTTCGTGCACGAGCACTGAATAAAAAATTCCACAATGTACCTTTACATCCCAACATTCGTCTGGCCACACCCCTATCCGCTTACCTTCATAAGCAGGTGTGTGGTCACCTACTAGCCTCTTCACTTTCACCACAAGGAAGTGCCTTCGGTAGATCCCACACTTGACGAGGTTGTTAGCTGAAGAAAGTTGGAAAACAAAAGAACGGGAAGATACGTTGACATCATATCGTTATTTTCTCTCTCACAATTTTCGAGAAAATACGGCGATATTGTCTTCGTCACTGGAGTGTCTGGAAGATGATGATCATTCTGACCTCCACCGGCTTTTTCATATTAGGGGCTTGCGCCGCTGATGTACTCCCCGACTGCAGCCCTCCTTGCTGCAGCTGGATGGGGTTGCCCTCCGGTCATGCAGCTGGACTGTAGGAAGCACCGGCTGTTGTGAGAAATCGGTTTGCTTCCGGGTGGGGTGAGTATTGTTTTGCTTGCGAGCACTGGTTGTCTGTTTATGCTATGGGGGTTAGCTGACAATTTTACGAACGCCGACTCCGGACTGGGGTCCTCTGCTCGGCTTCTTAAGTGGCGGACGGAGGATCTTGGTCTGACGCCCATGATGGTCAACCTAGTGGGCCGCGACCAAGACCTGGGAAAAACCCGGGATTCTCTGGACGAGCGGATGCTTCTCTGTCCCGTGCAGGCCCCATCTTTCACATAAATGTGGAAGTACACCCTAACAAGGAAATGTGGGCATAGGATCTTCATTATCGGGAGTTCCATGCCCAAGTCGGCTGCAGCCCGGATGGGAATTGTGCTGGCTCCGCTGTATGTCTGGTAAATCACCGTTGATAACTGTGTTTGACATTTCTTTTTCTCTTCCCTCTTAGGATGGGGAGGGACTTGGACAGCGGCCTGTCTGAAGTGTGGCTTGTTATGTCGTTGTGTACAGTTCAGGTGATAGCTGCTTAGCTGGCATGCTAGTTTGTGGCCTACTGTTGTTAGCCAGTCAGCTGTTAGCTGCGGCGCTAGCTCGTTGTGTTCACTAGGCTAGTGAACGTTAGCTTGTTGCTATCAGTTGGACGGCTGTTAGCTTAATGCTACACTGTTGAAACGTTACTATGACTATAACATGCCTTAAACACTCTGACTACAACGTCATCTTTGACAGAGGATGTTAGTCGACCCTACACCCGGGTGCCAATGCCAGCGAGGACTTCGTCAACATGGAGAACGGCGGCTGGGTGGCGTAGCGGACATACCCTCGTCGCCAACGCAGGAGATGCTGGGTTCAACTCGGTGTCCCGTTAACCAGTGTTGCTGTTCTCTCGGCCTGCGCGCAGGGTGAAGGTAGGAGTCCTCCGGACTTTAAACACTTCTTTTCTTCCCTTCTAAATGTTTTGTAATAACGATGTTCCAAAACATGTGTTGCTGCAATACATTGAGGATACGACGCGTGTTGTGTGTGAATTGTCTTGTCACTGGTATAGCTTTTCTCTCTGTAGTAAATCGGCGTTGTTTTTTACATGTGTAAAAATGAACTGGTTTGGTTGTGATGAGAACATGTGTGTTCATGTAACGTTGTACCGTGGGTGAACTCACAACTAAGAGGGTTATTAACCTGTAAAGCTATGCTTAGTGACATGTGATTGAGGAATGAATCTTTTTCTCAGCTTGTGATGACAATGAACAGCATGTTCACACATTAACAGAGGTGCCTGTTCGCCTTGGTCGTATCAAGGGTAAGATAGGAGGGGTGACCCCCCGGTTTCCCTGGGGCTTCCCCCCCTCCTCTCAGACATGTTTGGTTACAATATATTGTGTCACTGTGTTTGTGGGGATACGATGTAACCCTCAGCTTAATTGCTGGGGTTGTGCTTTCCGCTTGAGAAACAATTTTTTCCTAAAGAAAAGGTTGTTTGGTCACTTATCATGTGTGCTTAGCAAGGCCTGTGGCCAATACATAATCGAGGACTTCTGTCTTCTCTCGTTATGAAAAACGGCATTCCTCTGTAGTAAGAGTGTACTTTGCCGTTTTTTGTTGTGATGAAGGGTTGTGTGTGTCGTTGTGATCTACAACTTGGTTAGGTTTGGCCCACAGAAGCACATGTGTAAGTCTGGACCGGGGCTCTTAAAGGGGCCCTCTCTGTTCTGTGTTTTTCCTTAGTAAAACTCAGGTAGCAGGTTGGCACATGAGCTATGTGAGGCTGTTAGATGCTTCATGTAGCATGCTATGACTGTGTCATGCTCTGCTTGTCATTACATCGTATCATGGGTGAGGGGTCGTAAAGGGGTGAACTGGTAATCCTTTCCTCCCCTTTTCTGATTGGTCAGGGGTTAAAACCACCTGTCCTTCAAGGTTCCTGTCACGTTGCTGTTCGGCACGTTACAGGGTAGGGGGGGGGGTTTCCTGGTCCCACGCCCTGGAAGATTGCACCGCGGAAATTCCCCCGCCATAGAGTACGTCACTGAGCGCGTCTCTATTGGTAAGATTTCCGTGGGTTGTTCAGGTCCATGTTATGGATCTGTTTCAGGGAGTTGTCAGAGCTCCTCTTCATGAAGCTCCTCCTCAGGGAGAAGTGCCTTCTGTGAGTTCGGACTCTCCTTCCCAGTGAGGGAGCCTCCTCATAGTTCAGAGCCTCCTCCTCAGATTGTCAAGGTGAGTAGAACTTCAAAAAAGGAGTTCTGCTCTATTGTGTGTGTATTCGATTCAATTTGATTATTGAGTATGTATTGGTTCAGTGCCTCCTGAGAGCCCTGACCCAAGTGTTACATAGCTCAATGTTGCAATATTTCTTTTCAATCTATACAGCTCGCGTGGGAAGTCTCTCTGGGGATTTCCATCTCTTCCCTGTGGCGAGGGTGGCGGGATGGAGTTTTGTCTCTTCCGAGCGCCAGTTTACTAGGTTGTCTCGATGAATTCTCGTTCATATCTTGGGGATGTTAACGGAATAGATCAGAACATAGGTAGAGGGGTCTCACGCCCTTGGGGTGGGCCACTGAGCGCGGTACAAATGGGACCGTCTGGGTGGCGCCCTCTTTTCATGTTTTAGATCGACACGCATACCTACCCCCTCTTCTGGAGTGGGCATGTCGGCGTGGTTAGGGCACGGGACTGGTTCTGGTCGCGCTGGTCCAGGTCAGTTAACCCGTTGTCCGCCGGGGACGCAGATCTGCTGTTCTGGTACCCTGAGGGACTTGTGCTTTTTTCGGGGGGAAAATGCCGGGTCGGCCCGGGTGTCACAGGGTTAGGCGTTATGGAGACCCTTAGTTGGGTACACGTTGTACCTGGCACTATCATAAGGGGCTGATTCTCCTTTCTTTCGCTCCTCTCTCACGCATGGCGAAGAGGGGGCTGTTGGGGTGGTCTTCTGGACCTCCTCTGGTAACCCTGTGTGTTTCCCGAGCCGCCGGGCCCGGTCCGAAGTCGTAGGCCTGGGATAACCCTTTTTTCTTGAGGGGTTATAGGAACAACCACCGTAATATAGGCTTGCTTAAATTGTGACAAAGGAGAATATGAATTATGTAATTTTTCTTTGCATAAAAAGAAACCGCACAGGTGGAAGAGGTTATGGTTTGTTGCCATCAAACTATAGTTACTTGACCAGTAAATGGTTGTTGCCTTCGAACTATAGTTACTTGGCCAGTTAAGGGTTGTTGCCATCGAATTATAGTTACTTGACAAGTTAAGGGTTGTTGTCATTGAATTATAGTTACTTGGCCAGTTAACTTGTCAAGTAACTATAATTCGATGGCAATAACCCTTAACCTCTTTAGCTTGTGCGGTCCACCGACATCACGTCATAAATCAATCTCTCTAGACCAGGGGTCTCAAACTTGCGGCCTGCGGGCCATTTGCGGCCCGCGGGATGATATTTTGCGGCCCCCTACTTGACATCAAAGTTTAGTGTTAATGCGGCCCGCGCGCAACTGTTTGCCGAGTCGTTGCGCGAGAGTTGGACGATTATGGTGCTGCGGCACTGCAGATCCAATGATCCGCACGGATGTTAGACGGTGTTGCACTTGCTACCCAGTCTGTAAGAGTAGCAGTCGCAGAGGCTCTGGCTAGTAGTAACGTTATCATGTTGTGACTTTCGATGCAAAATAAATATTCAACATTCTCTTTTGAGACTCCGCCTCAGACTCTTATCCTTTGGCACTTGGAACTTGCTGTACTTTGCTTTCAGGTCTGCAGCCATTATTGCTGGATTATAAATAGCACCAACTTTAGCCAAGGTACCGTTAGCAAGCTAAGCTAGCTGACCTAGCTCGTCTCCCCGCATTGCCATTTGATAACGTTAGTCAGCTAACGCTAGTCAGTAGCTACTTTTTTGTATTTAATTTTTTTATTATTTTTTAAACAAACACATAAACAAACATGACAACACACGACTAGTCAGTAGCTACTTGACTTAAATGCGATTCACTGTGGGTGCATTATTGTTGATAGATGGACAGTGTTAGGTCCTGGAGAAAGGACAGGCCATCATCTGATTTGATGTAACGTTAAAGCGGATGTTGTTCCAACTAGCTAGCTTTTCAGCTGTTAATGCTACAGTATAATAACACCAGCAAGTGAAACACATCCCGTCCGAGCTCCCCGTCACACGCTCTGTCGGGGACAATGGAATTTAAGAAAGTGTATCTGCTGTTAAAATGACAAACAGCATTACACTTTAAAACACGTTCATTTTATAATCATCACTCTCCGCAAGAGATAAATGACGTCATGCGATCAGAGGCTAGAATTTCCGATACTGGTGAATCAATGAATGAATGAAAACTTTATTTAACAGATTGCAGAATGGGTACAATACAGTACGGCTCAATACACACAATTGTTAAGGGGATGCAGACCAGAGAAAGACTTTCGTCTTGTTTACATCAGGGTCCCCCATTTTCAATTCATAGTATGCCTTTTCATAGATAGATAGATATATTTATAGACATTTTACAGCAGCAAGCATGCAAACTAAACGGATGTCCTGATGAATTGAAAATGGGGGACCCTGATGTAAACAAGACGAAAGTACTTCTCTGGTCTGCATCCCCCCAAAAATTGTGTGTATTGAGCCGCACTGCACTGGTAACGGAACAACTCTAATTTGAATGCAACCTTTCCTCAAAATTCAGTGCTAAGAACCACAAAAATAAATGGAATGAAATCATCATATCAAGCTGTAAGCAGAATTATTGTTAAATCTATGTCACAACGAGAAAAAGCAACCAAGTCCTCACTCAGTGGCAAGAAGCCATTCTCTCTCTCTGATGCATACATAATAAAATAATGTATGACTGAAGTGATGGAGACCATGTTTGAAGGCAAACAAAAGCAAATCCCCCTCAGATCGCACAGCAACCAATAACTGAAATACTGGCTGGTGATTTGATTAAACAGCTTTGTGATAGAATAAAAAAAATGCACAGTGCATTTCCATAGCTGTGGATGAGTCCACTGACACCACTGAGAAGCCTATGTTCTGAAGAACTGTTCATGTTCTGAAATGTTATTGCAAAAAATTGAGAAGATTGGATCAGTTGTACTTTTTTTTGGAATACTTGAAACCCTTTTTTTGTGGAATATTTGATGCGGCCCAGCCTCACCCAGACTCTACCTCCAGCGGCCCCCAGGTAAATTGAGTTTGAGACCCCTGCTCTAGACTGTATGACATATTGTTGAATTTTTTTTCCAAATGTATCCAAGAGTAAAGACCGTAACCATGTCACAACAGCAGTCATAGTGTATATTTTCAGCAATACGTTTGTTTACCAATAGGTTAAAGTGTTATTAGTGAGATTTTAGTTCATGGAATGTCTTTACAATTTAGCGAATATCCACCATTTTGAATTAGCATCGCTAAAAGTTTTGTAGTCATATGAGGAGAGGGCATCCAGAGCTCTCAATGAGCATTGCAATTTCGAGAAACTACATAGCGATTTCCAGCTTCCTGCAAGCAAATTACTTCCTGATTATAAATTTTTATTTCTCTTATTTCTCGCAATTATATACCACAAAACTGAACGTTATTGGCATAGATTGAAAGCAGTTAGTTTGTCTACCTTCTGTGAACATTTAGCAACCAACCGTGTTGAAATCCGATTCAAAATGGCGGACCTGTCGCAAGAATAAAAAGCTGTATTTACAGTAGATTTCATTCTTGGTTCTTCCTTCACGCCTGGTGATACTAAATCCAAATTGAACTCTGTAATTGGAACGAGTAGATTTGGCCCGATCCATAGATGTGCAACATCCCAGGTGGCCAAAAAGTTCCGGCCCATTAATGGCCTGTATCCGGCAGGCCGGAAGAAATTAGTCGGCCCAAGTCCGGCTGCCAGAGTCGGCCAAGTAGGCGGCAATGACTGACTGGCCGATTCCGGCCCGAGTACACTGGGCCAGGTCCGGGGTTGCCGGAAGCGGTGAACGTCCGGATCGGCCGAGTAGGCGGCAATGACTGACTGGCCGATTCCGGCCCGAGTACACTGGGCCATGTCCGGGGTTGCCGGAAGCGGTGAACGTCCGGTTGCCTAAAGCAGCCGAGATGCGACCCACACACACTGGGCCAGGTTTGGTTGCCCGAAGCCTAGCCGACACTGCCAATGCAATGGTACTACACAGTAAATTCCGCAGAGTACATTTGACTCAAACTGAGTACATTTGATTCAAACTGAGTAAAGAAATTTTACTCAGTTTGAGTGAAATGTACTCAGTTTGAGTCAAATTTACTTTGCGGAATTTACTGTGTACCCAGTATTCTGCCAGAGCTACTCCACTATCTGCCTATGACCATACATTACCGGAAATACAGTAGGAAATGGTTGATTAGTAATACAATGCCACATATTTAAGGACCCTTCCCTTTACCAATGGAGTATTGGCATGTCCCGCATTGAACAATTCAGAAGTTTACATGCTGTCTCCTACCTCACTGAAATATATTCTCAGTGTATGTGCACATTGTACACAATATACACCATTCTGCAGTGAAGCTCAAATATCAAGTAAAGTAACAATTACCCCCATACATGCTACTTTTTCCAGTTAAAAATGACAACTTGAATAGATATTTAAACATTTATTAACAAAAAAAGATCACATCCTCCTCTCTGAACCCAACGACAAAGCCTCCAATGAAATTAACCCATTGTTCCCCTGCAACAGCTTCTCCCACAGGGGATCTTTGATTAAACACCTGCTATCAGAAGAATATAGACAGTCAGAAAAAAAGTTCACTGTTTACTACTTAAGTACATTTAAAAGTAGAAACTTTGACTTTTACTCAAGTGTGTACTTTCACTTAAACTTTCATGTTAGTCTAGTTTAGCAACATTTTTTAGGAGAATTAATACAAAAACGAGTGATATGGCCGTTCAGTTGTAAATGAAAGCCTGCATTTAGTAAGACGTTGTTTATAAATGTCTTTTGGTTTAGTTATGAATGAATGACAGCATCTCTATAGCACAGCTCTATTACTAGGACATAAAGTGCTTTGGAATGACTGTATACATCATTCACAACGGGTGGCCCCAGCAGGAATCAAACTCCTAACCGTGACAGTGTTAGTGCCATGCTCGGAGTGCCAAGCACAAGACCCCAATGTTATGCGGGGCTCTGCTCATAGGCGGGCGGCTCGTGGCGTGGCTCGTAGTCCTGGTTGTAGAAGCAACCGTCGCTCTCCATGGAGACCCCCCTCCTCCCGCGTCACCCCAGCGAGGTGGCGGGTGGCGACCCTGACGAGGTGAGCCATGGTGGGGTGGCGGGGGGCCGGCAGGGGGAGGCCCCTGGGGGGGGGCTCCGGAGAAAAGCGCCAGGGGGCCGGGCCGGGAGGCGCCCCTGGGGGACCCCGGGAGGCGTGGGCATAGCCTTACGGACAACGGGGGAATAGGTGACGTGGGGGCGTAGCGTGGCGGGGGTCTGGGGAAGCTGTCGCCGGCCCTGGCGAGGCGTGCTGGTCCCCGACGTGGAGGGGACGGGACTTCCACTCACTGCCCTACACGAAAAGTGAAAAAGGCAAATAAAAAGAACGAACCACAAATTCAACGACAGAAGAGAAGAGGATGAGATAGAGAAGAGAGAGAGAGAAGAGAGAGAGAAGAGAGAGAGAAGAGAGAGAAGGAAAGCAAGATAACAAAATACAACAAGAACCAGTATGGAAGCAAATGAGTGACAGAAGTATTTGAATTTGATCAGACACCGAATTTATAGCATTGAAAATAATTACTTTGAAAACATGTATCTGAATTGAATTTATAGCATTGAAAATAATTACTTTGAAAACATGTATCTGAATTTTTTCAGACACCAAATTTAAAGCATTGAAAATAATTACTTTGAAAACATGTATCTGATTTTTGAATTTTATCAGACACCGAATTTATAGCATTGAAAATAATTACTTTGAAAACATGTATCTGAATTTTATCAGACACCGAATTTATAGCATTGAAAATAATTACTTTGAAAACATGTATCTGAATTTTTTCAGACACCGAATTTATAGCATTGAAAATAATTACTTTGAAAAATGTATCTGAATTTTTTCAGGCGCCGAATTTATAGCATTGAAAATAATTACTTTGAAAATCATGTATCTGAATTTCTTTGCTCCGAATTTACCTATGTGAAATAAAAATTCAATGTAAAAAATTCGAATGTATAATAAAATTCAATGTAAAAAAATTCGATGCATAATTGTGGTGTATAAAATTCGATGTAAAAAACCATCATCCGGGCTACCCAGACAGGATAAGCAATCGAGCCTGGATGCAATCGAATTGACTTCTGGCCTATCACTGCACAGCTTTGTCAGTCATGTGATCACACCAACCCGGGAGAAAGATGGCGGTATATATACATACGTTGGGGAGAGAATATACATACGGTGGGGAGGAGACTGTACATTAGGAGGGGGTGGGTGGGAGAGAAATATACATACGGTGGGGAGAGAATATATACATATGGTGGGGAGGAGACTGTATATTAGGAGGGGGTGGGAGAGAAATATACATATGGTGGGGAGAGAATATATACATACCGTGGGGAGGAGACTGTACATTAGGAGGGGGTGTGAGAGAATATATACATACGGTAGGGAGGAGACTGTACATTACGAGGGGGTGGGAGAGAAATATACATATGGTGGGGAGAGAATATATACATATGGTGGGGAGAGAATATATACATACGGTGGGGAGGAGACTGTACATTAGGAGGGGGTGGGTGGGTGAGAAAATACATATGGTGGGGAGAGAATATATACATACGGTGGGGAGAAGACTGTACATTAGGAGGGGGTGGGAGAGAAATATACATATGGTGGGGAGAGAATATATACATATGGTGGGGAGAGAATATATACATACGGTGGGGAGGAGACTGTACATTAGGAGGGGGTGGGTGGGTGGGAGAGAAATATACATATGGTGGGGAGAGAATATATACATACAGTGGGGAGGAGACTGTCTATTATATGTATATTTCTCTCCCAACCACCCCCTCCTAATGTACAGTCTCCTCCCCACTGTATGTATATATTCTCTCCCCATCATATGTATATATTCTCTCCCCACCGTTCTCTTGGTGTAAAAAGTTTAAGACCAGGGTGAGGCCAGGCTATGGATGGCTTTGAAGGTGAGGAGTAATGTTTTGAAGTTAATGCGTTCCTTGATCGGGAGCCAGTGGAGGGAGTGGAGGACAGGAGTGATGTGTTCGCGGGACCGGGTGTTAGTGAGGAGGCGGGCAACTGAGTTTTGGACCATCTGCAGTTTATGGAGGGAGCGGGAGGTGATGCCAGTGAGGAGGGAGTTACAGTAGTCCAGGAGGGAAAAGATGAAGGCGTGTATGAGGGATTCAGCAGCAGGGGGTAGAGGCAGTGACGGATTTTGGCAATGTTGCGGAGGTGAAAATATGAAGTTTTGACAATGGAGCGGACATGGGGTCAAATGAGAGGGTGGGGTCGAGGATGACACAGAGGTTGCGGACTAGGGGGGAGGGTGATGGTGGAGTCATTGATGGTGAGTGTGATGTAATACAATAATTTATACTGTAGCATTACAAACCATTTGACAGCCAGGTCCTGCACCTCCGTTCTTGTCCTCTAGGAGCCATCGCAGCATGGCCAAGACCTTCCTCATCCAGCATACTGTCCGTGTGTAACTTATTGCCAGCGGAAGAGTGCAAGAATGCTTCCGCATTCGTCACCGCACGCCAGTACGGTAATGCGCCTTTCCTTTCGCCCCGCTCAGACAAATGCATGTAGTACATTGCAACACAACGCAGCATTTCCGCGGCTGTCTTTAACTAGCAGGACGCTAGTGGGCTAGTCGCTAAAATATATAATTGTACCAACACAGATATTAGGCAGTACACACATTGTCCTGCAATACATGTACAGTGAATGCACAGCTACATTCGCCATATATTTCTATCGCTGCTGCGGTCTATAGTGAAATGCAATATTATTATTATTATTGTAAAGATTATCATTACAATCGCAGCCTGGAGGCAATGTTACAAGTGTACGAGGGTTGTGTGCAAAGAGCACAGCCTCTCAATTTGCACAACGTGCACAAAATAATAATTGTAATGATCTTTACAATAATAATAATATTGCATTTCACTGTAGACCGCAGCAGCGATAGAAATATATGGCGAATGTAGCTGTGCATTCACTGTACATGTATTGCAGGACAATGTGTGTACTGCCTAATATCTGTGTTGGTACAATTATATATAAAACGATATATATTTTAGCGACTAGCCCACTAGCGTCCTGCTAGTTAAAGACAGCCGAGGTTGAGTAGTTTCTTCTGATATCACTTTCAAACTCCAAGTGATTCGTTGCAATGTACGCGGAAATGCTGCGTTGTGTTGCAATGTACTACATGCATTTGTCTGAGCGGGGCGAAAGGAAAGGCGCATTACCGTACTGGCGTGCGGTGACGAATGCGGAAGCATTCTTGCACTCTTCCGCTGGCAATAAGCTACATGCATACTGTCCTTCTGAAGCTCTGAAGTCATTAGTGGCCATGAACCTAAAGAGAGAGAGCGAGAATACGTTAGTAGATAGTCTAAGGCCAGTGATTCTCAATATTATTTTGCATATCTAGGACCTCTAATTTAGTCCATGTCATGCACATCTACATACAATAATACTGTAGCATTACAAACCATTTGACAGCCAGGTCCAGCACCTCTCCGTTCTTGTCTTCTAGGAGCCATCGCAGCATGGCCAAGACCTTCCTCATCCAGCATACTGTCCTTCTGAAGGTCTGAAGTCATTAGTGGCCATGAACCTAGAGAGAGCGAGAATACGTTAGTAGATAGTCTAAGGCCAGTGATTCTCAATATTATTTTGCATATCTAGGACCTCTAATTTAGTCCATGTCATGCACATCTACATACAATAATACTGTAGCATTACAAACCATTTGACAGCCAGGTCCAGCACCTCTCCGTTCTTGTCTTCTAGGAGCCATTGCAGCATGGCCAAGACCTTCCTCATCCAGCATACTGTCCTTGTGAAAGTCTGAAGTCATTAGTGGCCATGAACCTAGAGAGAGCGAGAATACGTTAGTAGATAGTCTAAGGCCAGTGATTCTCAATATTATTTTGCATATCTAGGACCTCTAATTTAGTCCATGTCATGCACATCTACATACAATAATACTGTAGCATTACAAACCATTTGACAGCCAGGTCCAGCACCTCTCCGTTCTTGTCTTCTAGGAGCCATCGCAGCATGGCCAAGACCTTCCTCATCCAGCATACTGTCCTTCTGAAGGTCTGAAGTCATTAGTGGCCATGAACCTAGAGAGAGCGAGAATACGTTAGTAGATAGTCTAAGGCCAGTGATTCTCAATATTATTTTGCATATCTAGGACCTCTAATTTAGTCCATGTCATGCACATCTACATACAATAATACTGTAGCATTACAAACCATTTGACAGCCAGGTCCAGCACCTCTCCGTTCTTGTCTTCTAGGAGCCATCGCAGCATGGCCAAGACCTTCCTCATCCAGCATACTGTCCTTCTGAAGGTCTGAAGTCATTAGTGGCCATGAACCTAGAGAGAGCGAGAATACGTTAGTAGATATCGTAGGACCTCTAATTTAGTCCATGTCATGCACATCTACATACTGTAGCATCCATCAACACAGGATGACCCTTTCCAGCTGTTGAAATGAAAGTCCCAGATTGAAAAGTATATATATATACACAGTCACACACACAATAAAACATTGTATACATCACTTACAAGCATGACCACTTGAAGATCTTGAAGACTTGGTAGATCTTGACCGTCTTGGGAGAGAGAGAGAGAAGGCATTACAGGATGACTCTTTGAAAATGATGTCCCAGATTAAAAAGTATATATTATATATACACAGTCACACACACAATAAAAACCACAACCACTTGAAGTATACGGGTAGTTGTTATTGAGCTGTCTTCTGCTTTCATGTCGTTGTTGAGAGACAGCACTGTAACAGTATTTGCTACATTAACAATGAAATTATATATTTTATAATTAAATTAAACCATGAAAGATCTGCGTGATATGCATTGGTTAGCTAACGTCAGTATTCTACAGTCTAGGCCTGCTAGCAGTAGTGCTTGTAGTTTACAGATCCCGCCAGTTTCATAATATCGAGCAAATAACGTTACAGTAGACTAGTCACTGAAACACAGACTAAACAGCATTTATATCAGCAGCACGCATTACTTATAAATAATAAAATATATGTGTTGCACAATTACCCGAGATGAGAACAGTTGGTGACAACGTGAGGCTCTGCCTGTAGCAGTGTATGTAGCCTATATATGTGTTGCACAATTACCTGAGATGAGAACAGTTGGTGACAACGTGAGGCTCTGCCTGTAGCAGTGTATGTAGCCTATATAGCTAACGTGAGCTCGCGCTACACTCAGTGTATGTAGCCTATATAGCTAACGTGAGCTCGCGGCCTCGCGCTACACTCAGTGTATGTAGAGCTAGTAGCTAACGTGAGCTTGCGCTACACTCACTGAAACACAGACTAAACAGCACTCATTTATATTAGCGGTATTACTTATAAATAATCAAAAATATCTGCATAAATTACCTGAGATGAGAAGAAATGCAACTGTGTCATACTGGTCTGGTCTGACTGTGCCGCGCGCGACGCGCGTCAATTCAAAATTTCAAAAACCACAATGCATTGTGGGGATCCCCCCCCCACAATGCAACGCAGCTGTTAGTCAGTGTTGCCAAATGACAATTATTATTTATATTATTTTATATAACAGTTACTCAATCAACTTGCTTTATGCCTACAATCTCTCTGACAAATCTCAATGGCACAAGAATAACTTAAAATAATACTAATAATAATAATAATAATAATAATAATAATAATAATAATAATAATAATAATAATAATAATAATAATAATAATAATAATAATAATAATAATAATAATAATAATAATAATAATAATAATAATAATAATAATAATAATAATAATAATAATAATAATAATAATAATAATAGCTCTCTTTTCAAGTAAAATAATATGAAATAATGTTCGAATGAATACATCTTTAACAAATTATCTCTGTATCTTTTCAATGTAAATAATAAATCAGTAACCTCACAAAGATACTAATCTAATTATCTTTAAAGTGCACTATGCAGTTTTGGATTTGTACATTTGCATATGAACATGACATTTCGGTGGGTTTTGAGCAGTTTTTTGAATGAGTCCAGAGTTGGGGCGTTGCGGAGTTCAGCGAGGAGGGAGTTCCAGAGGGTGGGAGCTGCCACACTGAATTATAGGGTGACTTTTTGATAATTACATTATTTGAATAGCCTAAAATATAATCTTTATTGTAGCATAAAGTGTATACATGAATTGGCATAAATCTGGTCTAGAATAGCCTAATAGATATTTATGTTAAATTGTTTATTATTATTGTTTAGAATGACATTACATTATAGGCTATATTTCTGTAACACACCATTTGCCCCCAGTGATAAGTCAGCTGAGTGGAGGACATCACACAGCCGCACGCTCCAACCAGGGCTGGACTGGGACCAAAAATCGGCCCTGGCATTTTTGGCCCAGACCGGCCCACCATAATCGGTCGGACACCACCAGAACATCCTTGCGGTCCCCTTAAATAATTTGTATGGCTTTTACTCTTAAAGTAGAAAAACAAAAGTAATCTGTAAAATAATACAGTGAATTTCCTGTGAAAAAACATTTATTTTTTACAGTGTACCACCTCAAAAACATCTCCCGTCTCCGACCCTCACTCTCAGATTCTGTGGCTGAGACCCTGATCCACTCATTTATCACCTCCCGGTTGGACTAATTGCAGTCTCCTGTAGGTGTTCTTTGAGAGTGGTTTTGAAAGTGGGTAGTGATTCACATTCCTTTACAGCTTTGGGTAGGGCGTTCCACATTGATGTGGCATAATTGCGAAACGTGTTCCTGTTTGAGCCGAATCTGGGTTTAACATGATTTGTGGAGCTCCCTCTATGGTGTTGTGGTCGTGGTATTCACTGACCTTTGGGAAGTATTTTGATATGTACACATATATGGGTACCTTGATCGTGTATAGTGTATCTTGTAGACAGGCCCATTGCAAGTTGCTGCA
Source organism: Notolepis coatsorum (assembly GCF_963971535.1). Classification (NCBI taxonomy): domain Eukaryota; kingdom Metazoa; phylum Chordata; class Actinopteri; order Aulopiformes; family Paralepididae; genus Notolepis; species Notolepis coatsorum. The sequence goes on along the minus strand of NC_140173.1, from coordinate 24,030,208 downwards.
CTCTGTCGTCTACTCTAAGCCGTTGTCACGTGGGCAGGGGCGAGGTGGGTTCTAGGAGTAAGGTCAAGCATGTAGTCTGACCAGTTTGTTTTGAGATGAAGTGTAGCAGGGTCAAGTCAAGTCAAGTCAAGTCAAGTCAAGAGTTTTAATTGTCACGGCATACAAGTATACAATGAAATGCGGGTGGTCTTGCCCGCAACGATGTGCAATACGTGGTACAACATATAATAGAATCCAATAAAAAAACAACATTGTGCAATAAACAGGTAACAGGTAACATATTTGTGACATCTCGGTATCTGTACATATATTTACAGGGCATATAGGACACGGTCAAAGAACACCAGATCCAGGCGTACAACTAGAACCACCAGAACAGTGAATACGAGCAAAGTAACACGACTAACTGGTAACGACAGATACAGATTACAAAACATACAATTAAAAACTAAAAATCTCTAGAAAATCTAGTCAATTTACAAACCAATGAGCTTCTATACAGTAGAAAGGATATGCAGCCAGTATGAGCTTCTAGACAGACAGTAGAAGAGATATGCAGCCAGTATGAGCTTCTAGATAAGACAGTAGATATGCAGCCAGTATGAGCTTCTAGATACAGTAGAACAGATATGCAGCCAGTATGATCTTCTATATAGAGACAGTAGAACAGATATGCAGCCAGTATATGATCTTCTAGAGACAGTAGAACAGATATGCAGCCAGTATGAGCTTCTATATACAGTAGAACAGATATGCAGCCAGTATGAGCTTCTAGATAAGACAGTAGAAGAGATATGCAGCCAGTATGAGCTTCTAGATAAGACAGTAGAAGAGATATGCAGCCAGTATGAGCTTCTAGATAAGACAGTAGAAGAGATATGCAGCCAGTATGAGCTTCTAGATAGTAGAACAGATATGCAGCCAGTATGAGCTTGTTGCATACTCATGTTAAACAGTTGGCATTAGTGCAGAATTGAACTAAAACTGTCTCATAGGAACGGATTCTGGAATGGCATTTTGAATAAATGACTAAATGACATAAATGAAAGCTCTCATCGACTCCGACAGATTGCTAGTCATTCATAATGGCATCGAAAGAATGTCCAAATGACCTGTGTTGTGTTAGCTTGTGTTAGCTTGGGGAGCTGCAGTCTGTGTTGTGTTAGCTTGTGTTAGCTTGGGGAGCTGCAGTCCATGTTGTGTTAGCTTGTGTTAGCTTGGGGAGCTGCAGTCTGTGTTGTGTTAGCTTGTGTTAGCTTGGGGAGCTGCAGTCCATGTTGTGTTAGCTTGTGTTAGCTTGGGGAGCTGCAGTCTGTGTTGTGTTAGCTTGTGTTAGCTTGGGGAGCTGCAGTCCATGTTGTGTTAGCTTGTGTTAGCTTGGGGAGCTGCAGTCTGTGTTGTGTTAGCTTGTGTTAGCTTGGGGAGCTGCAGTCTGTGTTGTGTTAGCTTGTGTTAGCTTGGGGAGCTGCAGTCCATGTTGTGTTAGCTTGTGTTAGCTTGGGGAGCTGCAGTCTGTGTTGTGTTAGCTTGTGTTAGCTTGGGGAACTGCAGTCCATGTTGTGTTAGCTTGTGTTAGCTTGGGGAGCTGCAGTCTGTGTTGTGTTAGCTTGTGTTAGCTTGGGGAGCTGCAGTCTGTGTTGTGTTAGCTTGTGTTAGCTTGGGGAGCTGCAGTCTGTGTTGTGTTAGCTTGTGTTAGCTTGGGGAGCTGCAGTCTGTGTTGTGTTAGCTTGTGTTAGCTTGGGGAGCTGCAGTCCATGTTGTGTTAGCTTGTGTTAGCTTGGGGAGCTGCAGTCTGTGTTGTGTTAGCTTGTGTTAGCTTGGGGAGCTGCAGTCCATGTTGTGTTAGCTTGTGTTAGCTTGGGGAGCTGCAGTCTGTGTTGTGTTAGCTTGTGTTAGCTTGGGGAGCTGCAGTCTGTGTTGTGTTAGATTGGGGAGCTGCAGTCTGTGTTGTGTTAGCTTGGGGAGCTGCGGTCCATGTTGTGTTAGCTTGGGGAGCTGCTAACTATAGAGGCCATAACCACAGTATTACATATACTCTTGTTAGCTTTATGAGGCTACATCAACACGCTCCTATGAGTGCAGCATGTTAGCTTTATGAGGCTACATCAACATCCTATGAGTGCAGCTATAATGTTAGCTTTATGAGGCTACATCAACATGCAGGCTCCTATGAGTGCAGCTAATGTTATGAGGCTCTGCCCCCCCTCCACTCCTCTAACACCCACCTCGCTCTGCCCCCCCCCCCCTCCACTCCTCTAACATTTTATTTATTAATTTTATTATTATTATTTATTTGTTGCCATTAAAATAATTCTCCACTTGCACAACCTGAATATAGGGACTTCCGGCTGACTTCCGGTTGCCAATAGCGATCCTGTCCCATCCAAATACATTGGTTTTAGCTACTTTTCTCCCCTTATTTAAACAACTTTGTCGTCACAGAGAGGCAATGAAACGTTTGTATTATTATAGTATAGAATGTATTTAATAAGCAAACGTTTGTCAGCAGGGTTTTTGGGCTGTATTTCATGTAAAAACGTTTACTGTTAGTTTCCTTGCTCAGCCAGCATTAGCTAACAGAAGCTAGTGGTTAAACAGGCCGGATTAGCTTTGAGCTAACTATCTTTCCCGACCCATGTATTCATTCCATTCTAAACATAACGTTAGTTTACAAAACATGACCTGTCTATATAACGTTGAGGAACAAATTATAAGTGTGTGGGTGTGTGTTTTGGTGAACATTGGACTGCAAACAGAAAATGCATCACAGTTAGACAGTAGCTACTGTTAGCTGTCCTTCCGGATTAGCTTTGAGCTAACTATCTTTCCCGACCCATGTATTCATTCCATTCTAAACATAACGTTAGTTTACAAAACATGACCTGTCTATATAACGTTGAGGAACAAATTATAAGTGTGTGGGTGTGTGTTTTGGTGAACATTGGACTGCAAACAGAAAATGCATCACAGTTAGACAGTAGCTACTGTTAGCTGTCCTTCCGGATTAGCTTTGAGCTAACTATCTTTCCCGACCCATGTATTCATTCCATTCTAAACATAACGTTAGTTTACAAAACATGACCCGTCTATATAACGTTGAGGAACAAATTATATAGACGGGTAATGTTTTGAACAACTAACGTTACGTTTAGAATGGAATGCATCGGCAAAGATCCGTTAGCTCAAAGCTATTCCGGCCAGTTTATCAACTTCCTGTCATTTAGAAATATGATTTTCTAGTGAAAATCATTACCAAAACGTCCGGAAAAACCTAACGGGAGCATTATAGACGGTCATACAAATGTACAAATGCTATAAGGTGGCAAGAAATGCACTATAAACAATACTTTATGCATCGGCAAAGATCCTTAGCTCAAAGCTATTAAGGCAATGCTGGCTAACAAGAGGCTAGCGCAAGAAACGACGCCGCAAACCATTGCCGAGCCAGAGCCGGTTTATCTTTGGCGAGCCCGAGTCGGCTCTGCCCCGGCAACCATTGCCGTGCCAGAGCCGGTTTATCTTTGGCGAGCCCGAGTCGGCTCTGGCACGGCAAGCCTAGCCGGGCCAGAGCCGGTTTATCTTTGGCGAGCCCGAGTCGGCTCTGGCACGGCAAGCCGAGCCGGGCCAGAGCCGGTTTATCTTTGGCGAGCCCGAGTCGGCTCCGCCCCGGCAACCATTGCCGGGCCAGAGCCGGTTTATCTTTGGCGAGCCCGAGTCGGCTCCGCCCCGGCAACCATTGCCGGGCCAGAGCCGGTTTATCTTTGGCGAGCGCGAGTCGGCTCCGCCCCGGCAACCATTGCCGGGCCAGAGCCGGTTTATCTTTGGCGAGCGCGAGTCGGCTCTGCCCCGGCAACCATTACCGCGCCAGATCCGGCTCATCGTTGGCGTGCCGTGCCGGACATATGCCGAGTGTGCCGACCGGTAGCCGGAATTGGGCCGAGTATGCTGGCCACCTGGGATGGCTATAATAAGGTAATTTATAGGCCTGCTATTCTATATTCTATAATAATATTTCAAATTGCATGTGTCCAGATGGCAGAATTCAGTAATGTATCTACAAAACCTTCTGTTTAATCATCTTCCCTTTATTCATTCCCTTAGATTTTTTTACACGTGATCTCAAGAAGGTGCTGAACGAGCAATCTTCCATTTACTTTGGTATGTATTTTTAGGCGGATTTTCAGAAAATAGGGCTCGGTTAACTGGACAAAGTCGTAAAAAGGATTTTGGGAACTGGCCAAAGTTTTTCGTACACTACCCACTGGCCGGTCCAAGCCGTAAATCAACGTATCAACCGTCGCCAACAAGGCTCATGCTGCCATGACGCAGAGTGGCAGTGCCTCACGAGCCACGCCCCTAAAAAAAAAATTACTTTATAATAATAATAATAATAATAACTTTATTTGTATAGCACTTTTCATACAGAAGTTGCAGTTCAAAGTGCTTCACAACAGTAAAAAATACAGGCATAAGCGAGCATAAAAAATTAAATACAAAGAGATAGAGAGGTAGCAAGGTAAGGCAAATCACAGTTCTTCAAATAATAAAATAGATAGATTAGATAGAGTAAAAAGTGCGGTTTGGTTCAGTTTAAAATAGGCTAAAAATAATAAAATAGAACGGACAGTAAAAAGTGTGATAAGATTGTTCAATAACCAATATATAACAACAGAGCAGTGTATCGCTCTTAGTACTTTGAGTTTTTTTACAAAGTTCTAACATACAACGGAGCATCGCTCTAACATACAACAGAGCAGTCCGTCGCTCTAACATACAACAGAGCAGTCCATCGCTCTAACACTTTGAGTTTCTTTACAAAGTACAGTTCTAAATTACCTTATAGAACAACAGAGCAGTGCGTTGCTCTACCATACAACAGAGCAGTCCGTCGATCTAACATACAACAGAGCAGTCCGTCGATCTAACATACAACAGAGCAGTCCGTCGCTCTAACATACAACAGAGGAGTTCATCTATCTAACATATAACAGAGCAGTCCGTCGCTCTAACATACAACAGAGCATCGCTCTAACATACAACAGAGCATCGCTCTAACATACAACAGAGCATCGCTCTAACATACAACAGAGCATCGCTCTAACATACAACAGAGCATCGCTATTACATACAACAGAGCATCGCTCTAACATACAACAGAGCATCGCTCTAACATACAACAGAGCATCGCTCTAACATACAACAGAGCTGTATGTTTCATTGAAATGCCTGAGCAAAAATTAACGAGTTTTGTTGTTTTATAATTGAAAAATGATACTGTCAATGCCGCAGAGGATTACAGAGAGCTTCCTGCAGTTGCGAGTTGATTACTCAAGAGGGATATTCAGATTGATTCACAGAAGTGAGTCTGAAGCACCTGACTTGTTGAAAGGGGCGACTAGAGCAGACCATATGGCTGAGAGGGACTGATTTGCATAGCGCGTAGGTGGACGCAGAGCTGGGAGGACGGCTCACTTTGATCACTGGGTCCCCTCATGAATATGCAAATTGGGAAGTCGAGCGTTAGATAAACACTTTTCAGCAGCATTGAAGCACAACATGCAATTGTACACATGCAGACATGCATAGGTGCATGTGCTACACACTCACACGTACACACAGGCGTGCATACATACACACACACACACACACACACACACACACACACACACACACACACACACACACACACACACACACACACACACACACACACACACACACACACACACACACACACACACACAGAGAAACCGATTTCAGATTTCACTTATACCCTAATTATACCCTAATGAACACAACATTAACTATGTTGAGACATTCGCATTTGAAAATCACTACTTTCTTGTAATGGATGTATTGTATTGATGAGGATGTAATCAGCAATATCTTTCAATTATTCACTAATGAACAGAGGTGTAAGAAGTAGCCCACATTTTCTACTGAAATACTCTGACAAACAGCCACCTGGTAAAATAAAAGGTCCCAACAAAAAAAGTGGAATAATGGATTTCCCAAAAAAAAGGGAATAATAAAATATAAACAATAAAGAGGGAAGCCACAAACTTACAAATATTATATAATGCCTTCAAATAAATGACAAAATGTAAATGTAAATACACACCTACAGTGTTTTATAGGCTTTCAAACCCACACAGGCTGGACATACATGCACACCAGTATGCCACACATATCCTGTATCAAACTCTTCCTCAGGCAGCGAAAGGAAAAGTCCACCATTCAAAGTTCTCCTCAAGTATTACATAATTTATTATAAAAGTATGAAAATTAGAAGTATTACTTGTTCCAACCTCACGCCTGACTATTGAAGGATGAGGAAGCATCTTTCATCGTTGGTGGTCCACTTATTCCTGATCTAATGTATTGTTCTTTAAGAAAAAAATTATATTACAGATGTATTGTTCAAAATTAAAAAGGAAAATACTATATATGTTATGGTAAATGTGTGAAAACTGTGATTATATGTGTACGGTATGGTGTATTATATGTTAATGTATAACATGCCCTAAAGTGAAAATACCTCAAAATGTAGTGCAGTACTTGAGTGAAAATACTTAATTACTTTCCACCCCTGGTAATGGACGTCTGATAACTACCCCACTCCCAACAACAACAATAACAATAACAGAGAAAATATCTTCAAATGGACGTTTTTATCTCTCTCTCTCTCTCTCTCTCTCTCTCTCTCTCTTTCTACTGCCTTCTATCATGACCTCATGACCCCACATCTCCCTCATCTCCCATCCTCTCTCAGTATCTCCTTCATCCTCCAATTTGCTCACATCCCTCTCTCTCTCTTCCGTCTCTCACTCTCTCTTTTCTCTCCTCCTTCACGGCTCCGCCTCTCCTCTCATCTCCTCCCTTCCATCTCTCTCAATCTTCAATTAAATAAAATAAAAATGTCTTTATTGTCATGACGTAACATGTACATGTTGCCAAAGCAAGTGATTAAACACTAAAGGTTAACATTAATTAGAAAAAACAGATAGTAAGTCATCAACATATAACAATCATCTAATATAACAGCATCAACATGTGTCAGGTGACTGTCACTCACTGTTTCTCAGCTTATGGCGACATAGACCGCTGATAGCTCACTGATAGTTGAGTCCTCCCCTAGTAGGACTGATAGTTTTCCTTTATATGATAGGTCTCTCTCTCTCTATTCCCATCTCTCTCTCTACTGGCCCATCTCTTTCCATCATAACCTTGTGACCCCACGTCTCCCTCATCTCCCGTTCTCTCTCAGTCTCTCCTTCATCCTTCTCCAATTTGTTCACATCCCCCTCTCTCTCTCTCTCTCTCTCTCTCTCTCTCTCTCTCTCTCTCTCTCTCTCTCTCTCTCTCTCTCTCTCTCTCTCTCTCTCTCTCTCTCTCTCTCTTCTCTTTCTCTCTCTACTCCTCTATTGATTAGCCAAACCCAGCCCTCCAGTCTAGCTTTTAACAAGCATTCCTCAGGACCAGGGCTGGGATTCAAGGGCCCGGTTCTGTCACAGCAGCGAGGGCGGTCCCCCGAGCGTGACCAGGGGCCCCCGCTAATGAACCGGACTGTGGAGCGCGGGTCCTTGGAGTCCCTCGTACAGTGTGTCCCTCGTCTCTCTCGTCTTCCATCTCGTCCTTTTTGTCCCTCTTTCTTTCTGTCTCCATCGTTTGTTTGTTCTCTTTGGCTTCTGTTACCCCTCACAATTACCCCTCACAAATACACACACACACACACACGCACGCACGCACGCACGCACGCACGCACGCACGCACGCACGCACGCACGCACGCACGCACGCACGCACGCACACACACACACACACAAACATACACATTTGTGTTTGCACACACACACTTCTCTGCACTGGTAATTACAGTCATTTACTGTTGAGCTTTAGAAAGCACTGTGTCACTTGAATAGTTGAACCCCTGGTCTCAAAACAATTAGATTTGTGTGTGTGTGTGTGTGTGTGTGTGTGTGTGTGTGTGTGTGTGTGTGTGTGTGTGTGTGTGTGTGTGTGTGTGTGTGTGTGTGTGTGTGTGTATGTGCAAACACGAATGTGTATGTTTGTGTGCATGTGCGTTTGTATGTACTGTATGTGTGTGTGTGTGTGTGCGGGCGCGCACGCAAACACAAGTGTACGTTTGTGTGAACGTGTGTTTGTGTGTGTGTATACACAAGTATGTTTGTGCACATCAGTGTCTGTGTGTGTGTACACGAGAGTGTATGTGTGTGCGCATGTGTGATGAGGAATCCACTTATCTGTTTTGTATACATTTCACAATATATTATAAAACATAGTATATATCAATTGTAATAGTTACAACCATCTGTGCCAGAATAAAATATTTCATGGTTTTATTCCAAAGCAAAGAAAACAAAAGTTACTTATTTATTGATGACTATTTAAAAAACAATGATCTCTTCCTTAACTCAATTAGCGCCAGACCCGAGGATAGTCGGTTACAAGTGCTATACACGTCTGGCACAGGTGCTGATGCGCTCCGCTCTGCCTGGAGTCTCTCCGTGACTCCTAATATGGGCATATGCCCCAGTACCTTGGCCGACACATACAGATGAAGCTTTTAGTTTTCCTGGGCGCTTTGCCGCGACGTGAGCACGGTTATATCACGTCGTGGAAATGAATTAGGAACCCAGGCTGCTGTTCTATTTTATGCCGCCAGGAGGCGCAAAGTCATTAGACGGACGCTACAACGTCCTACACAGTATACTGTATAACGATCTGTATGTTTTGTTGTCTAAAATAAATACCATACCATGTCTAAAGCAATGTTGCTGAATAAAATAATTAACCAGTTAAAACCTGTCGAATGGAGCAGTCAATGTATATATTTTGTGTAGATAGCTAGGTGGGCTCTATTTATAATGATATATTTTGTCTAGTACCGTGGTCTACTGGTTTATCCCCATTCCTTTCAAGCCGACGCCCGGGGTTTGATTCCCAGGCCTTTCTAATATTTATATTTTTTTTTATTATTTATAAAATTAAATTGCCCGCAACGATGTGCATAATACAATAGTAATAATATATAATAAGAATCCAACCAATAGAGCGACATTGTGCAATAAACAAGTAAACAAAGTAGGGCATATCGGCATTTGTACATGAGTTATTCTGAGTCAACTTATTGTCTGTTGTTGCTACGCAACTTCACTTGACTTGAAAAGACTTGATACCTCCCCCCATGCCCAACGATTAAAAATTAACGTTATTAAATGTATATATATTAATTCATTTTGCGCGAATCCACACTTCATTTCCCAGACCCACTTTGTTTTGAAACAACCAATCACGTTGCGCGATAGCACGAGCGATCCACAGTCAGTAATAATGTAAACAAGACGAAAGTATTTTGCACTGTACAGTATGCATGTCACAGGTGAGCTTGCTAGCCATTTGATTGTTAACGTGATATAAAAAAAATAATCAATACTTGATTGATTGATTGAAAAGTTTATTAACAGATTGCAGAATGGGTACATTACAGTACAGCTCAATACATACAATTGTTAAGGGGATGCAGACCAGAGAAAGACTTTCGTCTTGTTTACATCAGGGTCCCCCATTTTCAATTCATCATAACATATATGACATACATGACATACAGATAGACAGTACTGCTACATCTATGACATACCAGATTTGCAAATACAGTACTGTTTGTGATACGAAAAGAGTCCAGAAAAGAGAGTATATACATTTGACATAGAAACTGTACATTGGAGGATGTTGGGGGGGAGGTTGGGTAGGAAGAGTGGGTGGGGGACACTGTACAACTGAACAAGCAAAACTGTACATTGGAATATCACCCCAAAGCACTTCAGAGATGGGAAGCCATCTCCCAAGAACGGAGAATGGATCTGACTGGAACGCTAGCTGGATTATACATTGCAACATGACAGTAAATACTATTGTAATAAAACGTTCAAAACTATGTTCAATTTGTGTATTGTTTTGTTACTATAAGATTGCATTTCGCACTGTACCGACGTCACAGATGAGCTCTATAAAAAAACGATTGAATTGCTCAGAATTTAAAATTGTGTCCCCAAAAGGACATAATAATATTAATATTATTCCCCAGTATGACACAATAAACACAGAATGAATGCTACCAAAGAGAATGCTATATGCAATTTGCTCATATACATAACATAGCCCACAGGAAGGCAAAGTTGACAAGGTTTGTACCAAAATGCAATTTATTTTAAACATAATGATACATGATTATGTGTATTAATCCTGTAACATGAGTCTAGGTCAGATCTAGCCTGGAATAGAGAACAGAATGTTGATTTTTTGATGTTCAAGTTTCTTTATTAGTTGTCATACAGAAGTACAGAATACTTTTATATAAAATGCTAATATTAAAAAAAGGCAGATGCCCTCTGCAGATGTCTGCCTAACAAAGAAAGTGGCTGCACGCCTCTCTTGGCTTAACGTTGAAAATAGATTGTCTTTTAATATACTTGTGCTGTTCAAGTTGGTCATGAGCAGTAAGACTCCTGTTTTTATACATAATCAGATTGTTTTTAGTAATACTGTGCACGAGCATTACACTAGAGGTTCCAGTAGTGGGCAGCTTGAATTGCCAGGTCCTAGAACCAGCGCTCTGGGGAGATCTTTTATTTTTAGAGCATTACCTCTGTGGAATGGCCTGCCTCGGAACCTCTGCTGCATTTACAGTAGATTCACTTTTAAAAAGAATCTTAAATTGTTTTTAAATTGTTTTTAACACTGTAAATTGGTTTTTTGTTTTTGTTTTACACTAATGTAATTTTAGCTATATTAATTGTTACAGTAGGTTCATTATGCATTGTGTGTACTGACTTTTAATAATTTTGTTTTTTTGCAATGGTGATTGTTTTTGTGTTTTTTTGTGTGTGGACCCCAGGAAGACTAGCTGGTTGCTATCATGAGAGAGTAGCTTGCTTCCATCATGAGAGTAGTAAATACTATTAGCATTTCAATGGTGTGTGTGTGGGGGTTGCAGCCAGCGCATTCCAACGGCAGCGTGTCAAAGTGTCCTTGAGCAAGACGCTTAACCCCCAATTGCTCCTGATGAGCAGGTTGGCACCTCTGCCGTCTGTGAGTGAATGTGAGGTGGCAGGGTATCTGCAGGTTTAGCCCAGTCATATTTAATGCTTTTTAAGACTTTTTAATGCCACTCGGAATTAAATTTAATACCAATTTCACAATAACAAAAATCATGCAACGACACCAATTAGTTTAAGTTTAGGGACACATTGGTCCAAAGATGTTTATAAAAACATAACTTGGAAACTTAAAAATCTTGAACTTAAAGGAGTAACTGGATTGGATGAATTTCAACAAAGGGGTGACCAAACATAAATAGCAAATATATCTATACAAAATATACCAGGGGCCAAGCAGCAAGTGCAACAGCCACTGTCAGAACACATAACTATTACCACCCTCCCCAGGGTATCAAAAAAGTCAACCAACAAACAAGATTCTTCTGCCGGATCTCCTCTCTGGTAAACAAGAATACCCTTAAGACTCTAACAGGAGCACTCATTCAAGGGTACTACGACTATGCTTGCACCTCATGGTACCAAAGCACCTCAAAGGCCCTAAAAACAAGATTACAAACATCACAAAACAAACTGGTCAGACTACTGCTTAACCTCACTCCTAAAACCCACTTTACCCCTGCCCACATTCAAAACCGCTCTTAAAGAGCACCTACGGGAGGCTGCAATTAGAAACTGGGCACCGTAAATGTCCAAACCCCCCCCCCCTCCTAATGTACAGTCTCCTCCCCATCCAGTTGTTTTGTTTTTGTGGTTTTGGTTGAATGAATGAATACTTTGTTTAACAGATTGCAGAATGGGTACAATACAGTACGGCTCAATACACACAATTGTTAAGGGGATGCAGACCAGAGAAAGACGTTTGTCTTGTTTACATCAGGGTCCCCCATTTTCAATTCATAGTGACATTTATGACACTCAACATACATGACATTTATCAGGGGTGTAAAAAGTACCCAGAAATTATACTTAAGTGAAAGTATGGGTACCATCTCAAAATCTGACTCAAGTAAAAGTCAAAAGTCTTTATTGTAACAAATGTATGAACAGTCAGCAATAGATGTCAAATGATTTACAGTAATATCAAGTAACAAGTTGTCAGTCAAGTCAAGAGTTCAGAATTGTATTAAAACACACACACACAAATTACAAGATACAAGGTTACACGTTAACTGGCTTGTTATTTACCACTTTGACCTCCATTATTTGCTATGACTAGGGGCAACACTTTTGCCAAGCCAGCTATGAGATTATTACATACATCCACTGTTAGTTTATTGCGCCAGTAAAACCTTATGGCCGCTACTAAAGCATCTTTCGTGAAAGGTTTCGCCTCTCTGCGAATATAATCTTTCATTAGGTGCCACACAATTTCAATGGGGTTCAAATCGGGCGACTCAGCCGGGGTTTTGACCCAATTGATTCCCTCTGCTGCAATGCAAACTCTGGCAGCGCTGTGTTTGGGGTCGTTATCCTGGAAGAAACGATGGCTCTTCCCAAAAGTAGCTCGTATGTACGGACCAGCGGCTGCTTTGATGATCGATTCTTCAAAAAAGACACGGTCCATTATTCCATCGAAAATAACAAGCGGGCCTGGACCGAGCTTGGAAATCGCGCCCCAAACATGCACTTTTAACGGATGCTTAGGGGCCGGTTTACCTTGACGAAAGCCTTTTTTCGTAAAGCTTTGTCTTGCAAAGTGTTCGAGTGCGACAGTGCTCTCATCTGTAAATATGACGTCATGCCATGTTTCACATGTATCGATCCACTGTTGCGCCTGTAGATGAATGAATGAAAACTTTATTTAACAGATTGCAGAATGGGTACAATACAGTACGGCTCATAGATAGATAGATAGATAGATAGATAGATAGATAGATAGATAGATAGATAGATAGATATATAGATAGATAGATAGATAGATAGATAGATAGATAGATAGATAGATAGATAGATAGATAGATAGATAGATAGATAGATAGATAGATAGATAGATAGATAGATAGATAGATAGATAGATAGATAGATAGATAGATAGATAGATAGATAGATAGATAGATAGATAGATAGATAGATAGATAGATAGATAGATAGATAGATAGATAGATAGATAGATAGATAGATAGATAGATAGATAGATAGATAGATAGATAGATAGATAGATAGAAGAAAAACAAACCTGTGCGAGTCTTAATTCTTTATTTTTGTCACGGATCATTGGCCAGAACTTAGTTTGATCATATTTCCAGCCGAGGCCCCTACGTGCTCTACGGATAGCAGTCAGGCTGAGATGAATACCCAAATCGTCTTCGATGCACTTCTGGATTTGCCGTGCAACCATGCAATTGCGGGCCTTCGTCAGGTTGTCAATGGCGACCAGGACATTGCTATGGAAATGGAAGAGAAAGAAAGTGGAAATTAATTAACTGAGAGGGGGGTTAAAATATATATATTGTAAGAGTATATTTATGAGACAGTATATTTATTTTGTACAAGAATGTGAAACTTCCTATCACGTTTGAATAATGCTGTAACGTTAAGTAAAAATGCATTTCAACTTAATTCCAGCTCAATATGGGTTTTGCAGGTTAATACTCTCTCGTAACGCACAACACAACACAGACCTGCTAATCTGTTAAATAAAGTTTTCATTCATTCATTCATTCTGTACTCACTCAGACAGTTTACGTGGAGCACGGCGTCGTTGTATTTTCTGTTTGTAATGCCATTCAATAGTGCCCGCAGTAACGCAGATTCCTAACGATGCAAGATGTTGCCTAATGCGTCTCGTAGATATGCCCTGGGATCGTAACTGACGCACATCTCAAGAATGTTGTTTGTTGATTTTAGTCATTTTCACACTGACAACTGAACACGGTGATACAACACTTTATATAGAGGCGGGTCCCTCTATAGCCCCCTCCCATACTTCCAGACGCGTGTTGCTTAATGACAGCGGAAGAGTGCAAGGGCGCTTCCGCATTCTTCGCCGCGCATGCGCATGAGGTCCTCGCTTAGTTCAGACCACGCAATTCTGGTCACACAGTGGTTTGCAGCACATGACAGGATGCTGGTGGAATATCTCCCTCCCTACTCCCCATTCCTGAATCCAACGAAAACATGGCAAAGCCATTTGACTATCTTGTTCATAAACAATGGTGTCAGGACTTTTCATTTTGATGACAGTGACACTTTCATTGACATGAATACTTGCTTTTGAGGAATGAATTATCCATTTTGAGCAAGTGACACGCTTCTGCAGGTTATCACCTAGGTTTTGCAGTTTGTACTAATTGTTTTGAGAAATGCACTAACAGTTATGAGAACTTTAATTCTGATCAGAGAAATGCACCAAAACAATTGAGAAAAACTGTAATCTCCAGAGAGAGAGGCTGAAAACCGCCAGTTCTTGCCCGACGGATGGGAGCCGAATCGGAATCCCAGTTTTCTGATGAAGCCCCAAAACATGGAGGTCGCGATTACAGGAGGTCGCGATTACATGTTTCGGAACCAATGTGTAACTAGACAGTTACAATATAACATTTATATTAATTAACCCAGTTAATGCCTTAAGAGAAAGAGTCTGGTGGTCAATTACTACGGAAATGTTGTGTCTTACTAATAATAACTAATTCCGCGGTCAATATAAGTCTCTGTGATACGAAATAACATAATAACGTTACGCTTTTCATAATCATTCAGAAGTGATGTACAGTGATATTAGAAGAAAGACAGTGTAAACAATATAATTAACTCTGAATATAATAATGACGAAAAATAAACAGGGTAGGGTATACTGTAGTGCACCTTGTAACTTCCTGGGGGGGGTTGTGTATTTGCATCTCGTATTCATTCAGTCTGATTATTTTAAGTGTTCTTTTGTGTTTGTGTACCTGCATAAGCATAACAATAGCGTATGGAATGCAACCCATTTCATGGACATCATCATCACCATCATCATCATCATCATCATTGTTGTTGTTGTCGCGTAAAACGGCCTTGTTTTGTGGAAAAGAATAAACTGCTGAGCGAAAGCTAAGATATTGTGTATGAAATGACAAAGCTAAAGAAATGGTTTGATGTAAATAAGCTATCACTGAATCTGAAAAAAACTAAATTTATGATTTTTGGCAATCGAAAACTAGATGAAAATATTGTGAAAATTGTGATTTTAATAGTCAAAGCAGTTTACTGTTGAGTAAATAATAATATGATTACAAATTCATAACACATAGAATGCATTTCATATTAATAATAAAACCAAGTTACTTAAAAATAATGAATGAGCTCCAAACTTAATTCATCATCTCATCTCTCATTTTTCAATTGTAAGGTCTCCAATTTGCAAGTCTTGTAGCAGTGGGAATTCCCATTCATCACCAACATCACAGGACCACCAAATCTGGAAAAAGGACATATGAAAATTCCATTAACTTTCATGATCTCATGCTGGTTTTTTTTGTTGTTTTTTAGTAATAATATTTTTTTAAGGTCAATATTATAATCAAACATCATTGGTATGCATTGCATAGTCAGGGATAAATAGTAGCAGATCATGATGTTAACAAAACATGACACACACACACACACACACCACCCACATAGTCACACACACACTAGGGATGTAACTGTACACCGGTTTTGAGGTATACCACGATAGAAAGCAAAAATGGTTATCAGCCTTTCCTTATTATAACACCTTCAAAATAAACCTGGCTGGGAGCAATGTTGTAGTTGATGTATGGAAGACAGAAAGCATCATGAACAACAGTACTTACTGTAGCAAGAAATTGAAATGAATACCGATCAGGCATGTCAATGTTTTTTTTTTTTTTTTACCAGTGCAGTGGTTTGGCCCAAATTAGAACAGTCTAAAAATGCATTAAACAGCTTTATTATGACATCATCAGGTTATTGGATGATCTGTCAGATATCTCACATCATCCCCCTCCTTCTCTACCCATTCTGCAATCTGTTAATAAAGTTTTCAATCTCTCCTCTCTTCCACACACACACACACACACACACACACACACACACACACACACACACACACACACACACACACTGAAAAAAATCCTGTCATAACATTGAAATAAAGTGATTCTTACCTTGTATTTCAGTCAATATTCATTGTCTGCTTTCTCAACACACTTGTGGATGTCGAGATGGATCTTGGCAAGAACGATGCACTCCAATCCAGTAGTTTATCCATTGGTGCAGTTTGCTCTAGGAAGACATTTGACCACACCAGGTTTTGCAAACCGCACTAAAAAGTGAAATCCAGCCGGAATGCACGCTCTGCTGGTCGGTCACTGTTTTAATGATCTCATAACTTATTATTAAAACGGACATTGATCAAATAATACAGAACTTTAAACCAAGACACATACACGTATATTTTAATGTTGAAATGTAAAATGTATTGTCATATATTTGGAACAGAGAGTGGGTTTTATATTTGTACCTCTGTGTTATTTTGTATAATTCTTCCTAGAGTCCACACTCTAGCACTTGACCTAACACCCTACTAATAATAACTAATTCCGCGGTCAATATAAGTCTCTGTGATACGAAATAACATAATAACGTTACGCTTTTCATAATCATTCAGAAGTGATGTACAGTGATATTAGAAGAAAGACAGTGTAAACAATATAATTAACTCGAAAAATAAACAGGGTAGGGTATACTGTAGTGCACCTTGTAACTTCCTGGGGGGGGGTTGGGTATTTGCATCTCGTATTCATTCAGTCTGATTATTTTAAGTGTTCTTTTGTGTTTGTGTACCTGCATAAGCATAACAATAGCGTATGGAATGCAACCCATTTCATGGACATCATCATCACCATCATCATCATCATCATCATCATCATCATCATCATTGTTGTTGTTGTCGCGTAAAACGGCCTTGTTTTGTGGAAAAGAATAAACTGCTGAGCGAAAGCTAAGATATTGTGTATGAAATGACAAAGCTTGACAGAGATGGGAGAAGAGATGGAAAGAGCTAAAGAGGAATATCGGAGGGAAATAAAATTGCTTAAAAACGAAGTGATGGAGAGGCAACTAGAAACCCATCGTTACCACAGGCGGAATAACATCCGCATTGTGGGGCTTGATGAAGCAGTGAACTGCGAAGACATCAACTTTCCAAAAGAGTTATCAACGATTTTGGAAAACTCCGATCCAAACAAAGTGCCAGAAGTGGAACAAGTTTACAGAATTGGTTCCCAGGGGCAAAGTATCAACGGGCCGAGAGTCATCATTGTCACTCTGCGGAAAACTACAACAAGGGATGACATCATCAAATATGCTCGCAACCAACGTGGGAAGCTGAAGTATGGTGATAAACCAATATTTATCTACGAAGATTTGAGCAGAGAGGCCATCATCCGACGTCAACCATACAAAGATGTGATGCAAAAGCTGTACAAAGCCGGCTACAAGCCAAGGCTAGCATATCCGGCGCTGTTATCATTCTTGGGCAATAACGGCCGCAGGTCAGGTCCATATACACCCTTTGAAGCTGAGGATTTCCTGAATCAAAATGCAGCAAATAACCCAAAGCATGACGAAAATGCCGGAATCAGTTAAGCCTCTCTCTAAATATATACCAGTGTTGGAATGACTTTATTGTGTTCATCAATGAGGTCATTCCACCAGTGTTGGAATGACATTGTTGTGTTCATCAAAGTAGCAAACGATATGCAAGTCGTCTATAACAAAGTGTACTGTGTATAATACGATTCATAATACATTATAATTTCAGTCTCTGGTCTCTGAGGGGACAAATAAATATCAATGCAAAAAGATCTATCTGGAATATTCTGGGTTTATCGCTCAAATGCCCTGGGTCTCTTAGATCATTCTGGAATGTAAAATAGTCTAGGCACTAGTATATTCTACAACCTTCTAGAATATAAGGCACCATGACAACGAAGCATACAACTCTAACAATAACATTCGGTGTGCATACACATAGCAGATAATAAATTAAATGAAGTGCAATCAGTCCTTAATAATACTTTAAAATTAACCACACATAAACGTATGAGCACAGCAGGGTTATTCTAACAATTTAAGTAATCACTCCATTAAAGGCACATTGAAGCGCTAAAAGGCGCTGCTTTTCTATCTTATCTAATCAGTTAAATCGGTTCTAGTGGCTTCTCCACGTTGATAATTATTTATCTCTTATTCCTTATCTATATCTTTCCATTGATTTTTATTTTATTTAATTTTTTCTTCTCATTACTCTATATTTTTTAAATATATTTTAACTTACATTGTTCTTTTCCAATGTTCTTCACATTAAGGTGTCAATATTACTCTATATTTTTTAAATATATTTTAACTTACATTATTCTTTTCCAATGTTCTTCACATTAAGGTGTCAATATTGCTCTACAATCTTTTCCTTTTTTTTTCCCCCACACGTTGGTGGAGGGTTCAAAGGAATATGTCGATAAAGGTTTATTCTCTTTTTTTATTTTATTTTTTATTTTTATCTTTAGGTTATTTATCACAATACTTCATTACAGTAAGGGAAGGTGCAAGACCAAAAGCGACATTCTATTGCAATAGAATGGAAATGTTAGATCCTATGGCAATGAGCATAGGAAAATTAGGATTACAATGCTCAGTTTGGGCAATCCGGTGGACCATGGGAGAAAGTCAATCGCGGAGGATGTGTTCTTGGAACACAGGCATGTTCGACTTTCTGGGTGAGGGGAAAATAGGGGATTTTTATTTGTATATATATATGTTTTTAAGCTCAGCTCTCAACGGGACCTCATTAATTGGATGTGCATCTATTGTAGCTTCATACTCCAGAAACATTACCAAAAACTACACGAAAACATGCATAGACTATGGCTAGTTTGAATATAATGGTATGGAACACCGGTGGGATAAACAAACAACACAAGCGCAAAAGCGTGCTTACACTGATGAAAAAAGAACATGTGGACGTGGCTCTATTAAGCGAAACGCACATTTTAGAGGGAGACATAAATACGTTAGCGGATAACATATACCATAATATTAGTCACTCTTCTTTTGCTACGAGAACTAGAGGGGTAGCCATAGTCGTCAGACGCAAATTAAATATCGAATTGAAAGGGGTATGGTCGGATGCTGAGGGGCGCATAACTATAGCTAGGATTATACACAATAACAGGAAAATTGCATTGGCAGCGGTATATGCCCCGAATTTGTACGAAGTGGGTTTCTTCACTTCACTAACAGGAGAAATGTTAAACCATCCCGAGTACTCATATATAATAGGTGCGGATTTTAATGCCATTTGGAACCCAAGGATGGACAAAACTTACCTTTCCTTCTCCAGCGAACAAAAGAATTCATCTAAAGCATTAAAAGATTGGTCGAAATCAACAGGAGTAACTGATTTATGGCGTTCACTTAACCCCATGACCCGCAAGTACTCCTGTCGTTCGGCGAGACACAACACACTATCCAGAATTGATTACGTCTTTGCATCCCCGAGAATATTTGATAAATATGAAGTGGAAATGACACCCAATGCGCTATCAGATCACTGCTACTTAATCCTGAAAGCAACATTTGGTACACTATCTACCCGGGCCCCAAGATGGCGTTTTAATTCGATGCTGCTTAACAACAAGGAATTCATTACACAAATTAAAGAAGCTCTCACAGTATTCCTACAAGATAATGCTAACTCGGTGCAAGATCCCAGAATATTATGGATGTCGGTAAAGAATATGATCAAGGATTTCTCGGATAGATTTACCTCCATATTGCGCAAAAATCAAAACACAAAACTGTCTGAAATGGAAACGCTTTACTCAACGCTTTTTAATTCTTTAAAATACAACAACTCTACTAGACTAGATAACCAAGTTAACATTCTAAAGACAGAGATCAAAGCAATGTACAGACAAAAATCGGAATTGCAAATACGCAGCACTAGACAACAGCAGTACTTCCAAGGTTCTAAACCTAGTCACCTATTAGCCATGCGACTAAGAATTAATGCAAAATTTGCAGATATAACTGCCATTAGGAAACAACAAGCTCTAGTAACAGAACCCAAAATAATAAACGATACATTCAAAGAATTCTACTCCGATTTATATAACTCAGAAACGACCTTTGATCAAGACAAATTAGACACATATCTTAATCAAATTACTCTCCCTAAACTTACGGATGAAGACGCTAAACAGTTAGAAGTACCGATCACATTAGAAGAACTCAAGAAGGCCATATCCGGAATGAAAAACGGCAAAGCTCCGGGAATTGACGGTATCCCATCAGAAATGTACATTTCTTGCTGGGACATATTTGGACCCTTATTACTAAATATGATCTTATACTCAGTCAAAGAGGGAAGCTTCATTGAACACCAAAATACCGCACTCATTTCAGTTCTTCACAAAAAAGACAAAGACCCCACTGAGTGCGGTAGTTACCGTCCTTTAAGCCTCCTCGGAACCGATGTCAAACTGTACTCTAAGATATTAGCCATCAGATTGCAAAAGCATATGACGTCTTTAGTTCATCCGGACCAAACAGGCTTCATAAAAGGTCGCCTGATCAATGATAACATAAGGCGAATACTGCACGTACTAGATACAGACAAAGAGGACATCACACCTAAGGCGATACTATCCCTGGATGCTATGAAAGCATTTGACAGGTTGGAATGGTCGTTTCTATGGGCAGTATTGGAAAGGATGGGGTTAGGAAAAGGTTTCATTGATATGATTAAAGTACTATACAAGGACCCATCGGCCAGGATTACAACAGGCACATTCATCTCCGATATCTTTCCGGTATCACGCTCAGCCAGACAAGGTTGCCCTCTTAGTCCCGGACTATTCGATCTATCATTAGAACCTTTAGCACAATTTATAAGACAATCCCAACACATAGAACCAATAGTAATCAAGGGCACACATCATAAAATTAGTTTATATGCGGACGACGTAATATTGTTCATGCAAAACCCCAACAACACATTGCCGCTTATACTCAAGTTGATAGAGAACTTTGGTGATTTATCGGGATTTAAAATAAATTGGCCTAAGTCGGCTTTTCTTCCTCTTAACACCAGTGCAAAAAAAGAGACAACCCTCCCAGGTGCGATACCCATGGTCAAACATTTCAGATGCTTGGGTGTGGAAATATTTCCCACCATAAGACAAACGGTGAAGCACAATTACACAAAAATACAGAACAAAATCAAGGACGACCTGGACAGGTGGGCAAAACTTAAAAACTCAGTACAGGCAAGGGTATCAATAGTTAAGATGGATGTATTACCAAGAATCAATTTCTTCAGCTCAATGCTTCCGTTACCTCCTCCAGAGGGCTACTGGAAAAGATTACAAACCTCCACATACAAATTTATTTGGAATAACAAACCACCTCGCATAAAAAGATCCACCGCACAGAGAAATAAAGCAGACGGTGGCATGGCAGTCCCAGATTTTTTACAATATTTTAATGCCTTCACATTAAGACCATTGAAGAAGATATGGTTTGACCCCGAGGCTTTGGTATCTTGGAGAAAATTAGAAGAAAACATAGTAGCCCCACAGAGATTGAAAGACATAGCATACACTAAACTTTCAATCAAGCATTGTGAGCGAGAATTTGGCCCAATAATAACCCATGCAATCAGGACATGGCGGGAAACACAAAGGAAATTTCCTAACCCTCAAGTATGGCATAATCACACTCCCATATTCAATAACAATGCTCTCTTAATGGGAAAACGACCTATAAGATTCCCTATATGGGAAGAAAGAGGCATACACTCATTAGGGGATATTTTTAATAACAAGGGCCTCTGTAGTTATGTCGAAATATGCATAAAGTTTAACCTCACCGAGTCCACATGGCTTTTTTACATACAGTTACGACTTTGTATGAGATCTCACGGTGTTCCATTACACATACCAATTGAACACCACAGATACCACAAATTTTTCTATGAAAGAGATACATTGGGAGGTTTTGTATCAGGTTTTTATTATCAATTACTAACGTCCTCGTATGAAACCCTTCAACTAGACAATGTCTGGAGGAGGGATATACCAGACCTGGAAAATGACTTTGATTGGCAAGGAGCCTGGGCAAATGTCCGACTTACATCAAGGAACCCGGATCATCAACAAATCAATCTGAACTATATTCACAGGACATACTTGACTCCTATAAGGCTGTGCAAAATGGGGCTTATACAAGACTCCAAATGCTCCCAATGTACAAATGGGGACGAAGGAACATTTATGCACATGTATTGGGACTGCCCACCAGTTAAGGCATTCTGGAAAGATGTGTCCCAACAATTATCAATACTCGTATTTTGGAATATACCGGTACACCCCGCGGTATTGCTATTGAATGATGTTTTTGAGTTTGCAGTGAATCCACAACTAAAAAGATTGGTTTTATCGGGTATCACAGTAGCTAAAAAACTGATCGCATCACGTTGGTTTCAACCGGAAAAAATGTGCCGGAAAGTGTGGTTTCTTACATATCTCGATGTGATATATCAAGAAATATCTACAGCAAGAATTCTGGGGCTCAATGAATCCAAAATGTCAATGTGGTTAGAAGTGGTGGAGAGAATAAAAGCTAGCCTATAATGGTGGTGTCTGGTTAGGAGTGAGGGATAATGGAGGTACTATCCAAGAGGGGGTCCGGGAGGGGGGGGTTTGAGCTGGAGCATATGTGTGTAGGGTTTTAGAAAATAGGTATTAGGGGTATATTATATACTAACATTTATATAATTGTAACTTCGCTGGATATACACTGTATACGGTTAAAATGTTATTATTGACTATTTTTGTTTTATCCTGTTTCTGTACTTGCATATATTTTAACCACCTTTACTGAAAGTTTCATTATACATTGTGTGTTGAGTACTGACTTTTAATAAGTTTTGTTTTGCAATAATAAAAAAAAAAAAAAAAAAAAAAAGAAATGACAAAGCTAAAGAAATGGTTTGATGTAAATAAGCTATCACTGAATCTGAAAAAAACTAAATTTATGATTTTTGGCAATCGAAAACTAGATGAAAATATTGTGAAAATTGTGATTTTAATCCATACATATTATGAAAATGATTTATATAATAGGCGAAACATAGTATTGTGAACTATGTGAACTGAGTTATGATAAGCCCATTTATATAAATCTATATATAATATACATATATAAATATACATATATATTTGGGATGTCCGATATTAAATTAAATTAAATAAAAAATTAAAATAAATCTTTACATTTATTTAACCTTTATTTACCCAGGTAAGCAAGTAAGAACAAATTCTTATTTTATTTATTGTGAAAAGTATGCATAATGTTGTGTTTTGGGGGGGGGGGGGACCCTGCATGTATCGGTTGATATCGGTATCGGAAATTAAGAGTTGGACAATATCGGTATATCTGTAAAAAAGCCAATATCGAACATCCCTAATATATATATAAATAATATACATATTACGTTACCATTGACAATTAGCAGGCTCAATGTCAGGTCAATGTAACATAATAAGGAGACGGTAGCCAAAGTAATCAACAAAGAATATTTAATTAATAATTACCATGGTTTTGAACAGCCCTTTGTTTGAAATGTCATGACTAAACCAGTCAAATGACAAATTTGATTCCAGACAGTCAAAATAAAATAGTCAAAGCAGTTTACTGTTGAGTAAATAATCTTTCTCTGGTCTGCATCCCCTTAACAATTGTATGTATTGAGCTGTACTGTACTGTACCCATTCTGCAATCTGTTAATAAAGTTTTCATTCATTCATTCAATAAACAATACACAAATTGAACATAGTTTTATTATTGTATAATCCCGTTGCTGTATCCTGATTGGTTTATCACTAGAGGTGTTTCGTTCACGCCCCCCCCCCCCCCCCCCCCCCACCAAAGCGATTGTGTCCTTTGATACAGTATAAAAGTCATGTGTGAAATCTGTGGACCGGACAGTCGTGAGGAGGACAGAAATGGCAACCTTTTACAGCACTAAACCATTGAAGGTATGTTTGTATTGTATCTCTCTCTCTCTCTCTCTCTCTCTCTCTCTCTCTCTCTCTCTCTCTCTCTCTCTCTCTCTCTCTCTCTCTCTCTCTCTCTCGTTTTATAAGCAAATATACTTGCTTCCCGTTACGGGAATACCTTTCTCCAGTTACCGGGAATGCTTTACAGATACCTCTCTCTCTCATTTGAATTATTTATTTATGCATAATTTTTCTATTCTAGACATCCATCCCGAGTGTTGATCGACCAGGAATAACTCAAGTAAAGGCACCTCAAAGTAGCAAAAGAACAGGATGTCCCGTGATCCCCCCCAAAGCAAAACACCGGATGGTCAAAAAGAAAGCCGTAAGTAAATTTTTTTATTGCATTTTCCATTATTCAGACAATCTTTTTACATGGGTCCCCCCCACCTCAAATGTACACCCCCACCCAACCTCCTCCAATGTACAGTTTCTATGTCAAATGTATGTCAGTATTCAAATGTACAGTGTCCCCCCTTGTTAATCTAACTTAACAGTTATGCTGTAGGTTGTGTATGGGGGCGGGGGGGGGGTACGTCGTCCACGGTCTATTTAACGTTATGTACAGTAGTTGTGTTTGATTGATTGAAAACTTTATTAACAGATTGCAGAATGGGTACAGTACAGTACATAGATGTAGCAGTCTGTCCTGATGAATTGAAAATGGGGGACCCTGATGTAAACAAGACGAAAGTCTTTCTCTGGTCTGCATCCCCTTAACAATTGTATGTATTGAGCCGTACTGTTTTCCACATCACATCATTGTGACACAAATCTTATCTTAACTTTCCCTCCCTTATTGCAGGCCGCTGTTATTGTTATGGACATCTTGCCACTCCCAGCTGAGGAAACACCAACACCAACCATTACTAACATTTGCAATACGATTGTAGAAACAACGGTTGGTATTGTTATTGAGCAAAAAATAAACAAGCATGTTACCAGGCTGGTGAAACAAGTGGAGGAGACTGAGAAATGCTTGGGGGAGAAGACTCAGATCTTGGGGGATCGTCAGGAGGCGAGTGAGAATCGACACAAGACAGAGGTGGCCAGGCTGGAGGCAATTGTGAAACGCCTGGACGACCGCCTGGAGGCGAGTAAGAAGCGACACAAGACAGAGCTGGCCAGGCTGGAGGCGATTGTGAAACGCCTGGACGACCGCCTGGAGGTTACACCCTCCTCTCCACAACCTGCGGCTCAGCCATTCAATAGGCAGCTTTTGTTTTACACACCAACGAGAGATGAGAATGTACCATGGCAGCCTCTATCACCCTCTCTGTCCAGTCCCTACCCATCCCAAGTGGGCGATGAGAATGTACAACCATGGTTGGCTCTATCACCCTCTCTGTCCCAAACGCCCCAGAATGATGATAATGATGATGATGAAGATGATGCATGTTTTTCGCCGCAACCGCTTTCTCCTCAAACGACACCCTTTAGAACGCCTCTGCCAGTACCTGCAGTTCCAGTGGCAAAACCACAGAAAAAAGCACAGCGACAGCGTCCAGCCCTGCCCAACATACAACTGGAAAGTATTTCAGCAGACGACGAGCAAAAGGCGTTCGATCATGCTCATGACGCACGAGGCAAACCACGGCCTGACGACTACGCAGGGCGAATGTTCATGCTGCTAGTGGACTTTGAAACCTACCAAAAGTGGGCTCACAAAGTCAATTGGAATGGCAAACGGGGGAAACATGCTTTACCTAAGAACCTCAGAGAGATGTTGATTGCTAAAGTTAAAGAACGCTATAGTGTAGTCTCCTGGGAGAAAGTTTGTGATCGAGTGAATGAACGTTTGCGGAACCCACGATCAGAGGATCCAAGGAAAAGGCTACCATACTGTTTGAATGAGTTTTGTATCTGAACCAGACAAGTCTTTCTCTGGTCTGCATTCCCTTAACAATTGTATGTATTGAGTTGTACTGTACCCATTCTGCAATCTGTTAATAAAGTTTTCAACCAATCAATTCAAAACCATGTATTATTTTGGCCATATAGTGGCGCTGTCAACATTCTAACCGTCATGCAACGCGCTATGTGTCGCTCTGTTTAGCTGGAGGTGTTTCCCCCCGGGAGATATAGGAGGACGGACCGCCGGCCGGGACCGGACGTTAGTTTGTCGTGAAGCGAGCGTATATATAATTAGCAGGTCTGTGTTGTGTGTTACGAGAGAGTATTAACCTGTAAAACCCATATTGAGCTGGAATTAAACCATCATATACGAATACAACCTCTCCTCATTCTTCCTGACATTACTGCATGCCTGATCGCTACTTTACAGCATTATTCAAACGTGATAGGAAGTTTCACATTCTTGTACAAAATAAATATACTGTCTCATAAATATACTCTTACAATATATAAATAAACGTTTCGACCTTACCGGTCTTCCTCAAGCATGAATGAATGAATGAATGAAAACTTTATTTAACAGATTGCAGAATGGGTACAATACAGTACGGCTCAATACATACAATTGTTAAGGGGATGCAGACCTGAGAAAGACGTTTTGTCTTGTTTACATCAGGGTCCCCCATTTACAATTCATCATAACATAATGACATGCATGACATACAGATAGACAGTACTGCTACATCTATACATTTATGACATATCAGATTTGCAAATACAGTACTGTTTGTGATACGAAAAGAGTCCAGAAAAGAGAGTATACATTTGACATATTATTATTGTAACAAACAAGATTCTTGTGCCGGATCTCCTCTCTGGTAAACAAGAATACCCTTAAGACTCTAACAGGAGCACTCATTCAAGGGTACTACGACTATGCTTGCACCTCATGGTACCAAAGCACCTCAAAGGCCCTAAAAACAAGATTACAAACATCACAAAACAAACTGGTCAGACTACTGCTTAACCTCACTCCTAAAACCCACTTTACCCCTGCCCACATTCAAAACCGCTCTTAAAGAGCACCTACGGGAGGCTGCAATTAGAAACTGGGCACCGTAAATGTCCAAACCCCCCCCCCCCCTCCTAATGTACAATCTCCTCCCCATCATATGTATATATTTTCTGTTAGGATCTCTGGGTAACAGTACTGTATATTTGCATATCGTATATGTCACAATTGTAACACTACAGTACTATATAGTATACCTGTATGTCATGTATGTCCCTATGCCATAAATGTCATGATGTCATGTATGTTGAGTGTCATAAATGTCATGTCACTATAATTGAAAATGGGGGACCCTGATGTAAACAAGACACACGTCTTTCTCTGGTCTGCATCCCCTTAACAATTGTGTGTATTGAGCCGTACTGTATTGTACCCATTCTGCAATCTGTTAAATAAAGTTTTCATTCATTCATCCAGTTGTTTTGTTTTTGTGGTTTTG
Organism: Notolepis coatsorum; assembly: GCF_963971535.1. Taxonomy (NCBI): domain Eukaryota; kingdom Metazoa; phylum Chordata; class Actinopteri; order Aulopiformes; family Paralepididae; genus Notolepis; species Notolepis coatsorum. The sequence goes on along the minus strand of NC_140173.1, from coordinate 24,002,699 downwards.
GTTGAATGAATGAATACTTTGTTTAACAGATTGCAGAATGGGTACAATACAGTACGGCTCAATACACACAATTGTTAAGGGGATGCAGACCAGAGAAAGACGTTTGTCTTGTTTACATCAGGGTCCCCCATTTTCAATTCATAGTGACATTTATGACACTCAACATACATGACATTTATCAGGGGTGTAAAAAGTACCCAGAAATTATACTTAAGTGAAAGTATGGGTACCATCTCAAAATCTGACTCAAGTAAAAGTCAAAAGTATCTGGCTAAAAACACACTTGAGTAAAAGTCAAAAAGTCCTACTTTTAAATGTACTTAAGTACTAAAAAGTAAAAGTACATTTAAAAAAAAAAGGGGATACACCAGGGGTCTCAAACTCAACCCATCGTGGGCCAAGTTTTCATTTTAACTATACATTGCACCAGGTGAGTTAGTTGAAGAGGTGAGCCAATTAGTGAAATCATCAGCTGGTGTTTAGGCAAGGCTGGAATGAAACCAAGCATACACTCTGCCCACAATGGAATGTGTTCTGCGATAGACAATGCTGAAATGAAAGAACAGAGGACACTTTTTTTGCATTAAAATTATTTAATGCACTTCTCCATTGAAGGTAAACTAACATGGACGGCATTCACATCACAGCATGAATATATCACAATATTAACCACAGTGAAAGAAAAATGACATGTGAACAAGTATGTTGTGTGCCAGGTTAATGTACTCTACTATTTTTGTATCACAAACAGTGCTGTATATGTACAGTTTATTCCCCCTCAAATGTATATACTCTATTATTACTATATGCGAGAGAGCCCCCCCCCCCCAACAATGCTGTATATTTGTAGACCTCTTCCAATGTACAGTTTATGTCCTTGATGCTGCTCTCCAGGACCGAGATCATGGCGTTCTTCTGCTCCAGGTCCCGCAGCAGCTCTGTGTTCTCCTTCAGCTCCTCGCACCTCTTGGCAGCCAGATATGGACACATGGAACGTAAACACTATTATTAGTACAATACATATGATAGGAGCTGGAGCACATAAGTACACACACACACACACACACACAATCACATGCACAAGTACACAAACATAAACACAATGACCATCAGTCCATTAGTACATTAAAACCAGACACTGTCCGCAGACTCTTTACATCTTTACTACCGTAGGCTCCATCACCTTGGAACAGATAATACTTGTGCAGGCTCTATCACAACATTATAGAAAGATGTGTTTGTTATTAATCAAGCAGGCTTGGATTACATACATGTAGGTTTAACAATAGAGATCAGACTCAAGACAGTTTTCTGCTCTGTTGTGAGTCCTGTTTGTTTAAACGGAGAAAGATTTTAACCTCACACCTAAGTTTGGTTTATATACTAAAATTGCTAACAGATTAGGGGAATAGCTACAATTTAAATCTTGTTCGGTCCCGGCGTGTGGCTCACAGCACCATTGGCCTCTGCAGGTTCAGCTTGGGCCTCTCCCTCATGAAGTACTACCCGCCGAATATGATGGCGGCATACAGGCCGCAGAACATGAAGGACTTGCTCCTGAAGTGGGACAGAATACACACAGAACATGGAAGATTTACTACGGTACGGCTCAATACACACAATTGTTAACACTTTGACTGCCAGGGGGCGTCTTTAGACGTCTTTGCTGGCGATGCTAAAGTTGCCGGGGGACGCTTTACGTCGTCTTTATATCAATATTTCAAAAATCTGCGATCTGATCCATAATGTCCCTCCGCTGGCCTGAGACACAAGTGTGATCTCCTCTCAATCCTCTAGCGGTTCAAGACCGCCATCTGGTGGCCGATCGGCAGATCGAAACCGGATGTCAACCTTTAACCCGGTAGGACTCACTCCATATGGGGTCCGGGCACTCGCTAATGTTAGAGAGACTCCGTCTTCACACAGTGAACATCGATCGCTGCAAATAACTCGAAAAAACAACATGATTTGGACGTATATATTATTATACAACCTGGAAATGGACCGACTATTTCAACATCCCATAATGGAAAACTGTCTACCCCACGCTGATCGCCCAACGGCCCGCGGAGACTGGGGTGAGTTTTAGCGTGTAATATTACCGTGTTTGACACTAACTGCTATGATGAACATTTGACCCACATTAGATGATTGGTATAACGCTGCCCACGGAATTATAAACGCCCCCTCGCCCATCCGGTCAACATCAGATGACGTGTAGTAACTTCTAGAAGTACGTCTAGTTGGAATTTTTTATATCGCCCCGATTGCCATCAAACTGTATTTCATCATCAATATAATGCATTTGGGGCTATATATCACGTTCTGGAGAAAGCTGCAGAAAGAGATGAAAACATACTTATACATTAGACCATACTTTACTATGAATATGTGAATGAAAAAGTTTAACGTTGCTACACAATGAACAATACATATAGGACTTTGAATGGGCCCTAATAATGGCAATGTAGCAATAGAATTTAAAAAGTTATAGCCCTGCAAAGAAGGGGACTTTCTCCATAGACAAATAGCGCTGGCAATCTATGGTATATCATTAATTTAACCTTAGGCAACCAAAGTGTTAAGGGGATGCAGACCTGAGAAAGACGTTTGTCTTGTTTACATCAGGGTCCCCTATTTTCAATTCATAGTGACATTTATGACACACACAACATACATGACATTTATGACGTAGGGACATACATGACATACAGGTATATAGTACTGTTACATTTGTGACATATACGATATGCAATATGATATGATTGATCGATTGAAAACTTTATTAACAGATTGCAGAATGGGTACAATACAATAGCTTAAAGACGTGTTTTCACCATGTTAAGGCTAGACGAGGCATGATACAATACATACAATACAATACTATATATTTTAGCCAAAACATGTGGTCAGAACACAGTGCATTTAGTCCATTCGCTCTCATTCTCTCTCGGGACATCCCTATTGATTACCAATAACCGCGTTAGCCTCAGTAGCCACATACGCTGATCGGAGTGTCATTCATAGTGTAACACCCAACAAGAATGTGAAACAACTTATTAGTATTGGGTTAGAGTTGTTTGATTTCCACTAACGTAATGTTAGATTGCTATCTGAGAAAGTTACGTAACGTTACTCTACTGTATGTGAGCTGGCTGGCTGCGGCATTTGCCATGTATAATCTGTAGGCAAAACGGACTGCATATATAAACGGCTGATGACTCATAACTTCCTATCACGTTTGAATAATGCTGTAAAGTTAAGTAAAAATGCATTTCAATAGTAATGTATATAAATTAAGAGCTTACCGATTGCAATCCACTGCCGACAGAAGAGACGCAATATTTACTTCCTAGTTCATGACGGCACTCTCTCTCTGCCTCTCTCTCATTTTGCCGAGGGCGGAGCTCGTCCAGCACGTTGTCACCAGCTGTATGAGAGCGCCCCCGCTGGTCATTGTTAACATTAACCACACCAAAACGACTTCATAACGGCAGGCAAACAGCTGTTCCAGGACTTTTCACAGCTGTATCTGTAGCGGCCATCTATTACCACGCCAGCCGGTCTGCCACAACATATAATGTGTCAGGTGACTGTCACTCACTGTCCCTTAGTTTATGGCAGGCAGCAACATAGACCGCTGCTAGCTCACAGCTCTTTATAGGAGGCAGCAACATATACTGCTGCTAGCTCACATCTCTTTATAGCAGGCAGCAACATAGACCGCTGCTAGCTCACAGCTCTTTATAGCAGGCAGCAACATAGACCGCTGCTAGCTCACAGCTCTTTATAGCAGGGAGCAACATAGACCGCTGCTAGCTCACAGCTCTTTATAGCAGGCAGCAACATAGACCGCTGCTAGCTCACAGGTCTTTATAGCAGGGAGCAACATAGACCGCTGCTAGCTCACAGCTCTTTATAGCAGGCAGCAACACAGACTGCTGCTAGCTCACAGCTCTTTATAGCAGGCAGCAACATAGACCACTGCTAGCTCACAGCTCTTTATAGGAGGCAGCAACATAGACCGCTGCTAGCTCACAGCTCTTTATAGCAGGAAGCAACATAGACCGCTGCTAGCTCACAGCTCTTTATGGCAGGCAGCAACATAGACTGCTGCTAGCTCACAGGTCTTTATAGCAGGTAGCAACATAGACCGCTGCTAGCTCACAGCTCTTTATAGCAGGCAGCAACATAGACCGCTGCTAGCTCACAGCTCTTTATAGCAGGTAGCAACATAGACCGCTGCTAGCTCACAGCTCTTTATAGCAGGCAGCAACATAGACTGCTGCTAGCTCACAGCTCTTTATAGCAGGCAGCAACATAGACCGCTGCTAGCTCACAGCTCTTTATAGCAGGCAGCAACATAGACCGCTGCTAGCTCACAGCTCTTTATAGCAGGGAGCAACATAGACCACTGCTAGCTCACAGCTCTTTATAGCAGGGAGCAACATAGACCGCTGCTAGCTCACAGCTCTTTATAGCAGGCAGCAACATAGACCGCTGCTAGCTCACAGCTCTTTATAGCAGGCAGCAACATAGACCGCTGCTAGCTCACATCTCTTTATAGCAGGCAGCAACATAGACCGCTGCTAGCTCACAGCTTTTTATAGCAGGCAGCAACATAGACCGCTGCTAGCTCACAGCTCTTTATAGCAGGCAGCAACATAGACCGCTGCTAGCTCACAGCTCTTTATAGCAGGCAGCAACATAGACCGCTGCTAGCTCACAGCTCTTTATAGCAGGCAGCAACACAGACTGCTGCTAGCTCACAGCTCTTTATAGCAGGCAGCAACATAGACCGCTGCTAGCTCACAGCTCTTTATAGCAGGCAGCAACATAGACCACTGCTAGCTCACAGCTCTTTATAGCAGGCAGCAACATAGACCGCTGATAGCTCACAGCTCTTTATAGCAGGGAGCAACATAGACCGCTGCTAGCTCACAGCTCTTTATAGCAGGCAGCAACATAGACCGCTGCTAGCTCACAGCTCTTTATAGCAGGCAGCAACATAGACCGCTGCTAGCTCACAGCTCTTTATAGCAGGCAGCAACATAGACCGCTGCTAGCTCACAGCTCTTTATGGCAGGCAGCAACATAGACCGCTGCTAGCTCACAGCTCTTTATAGCAGGCAGCAACATAGACCGCTGCTAGCTCACAGCTCTTTATAGCAGGCAGCAACATAGACCGCTGCTAACTCACAGGTCTTTATAGCAGGCAGCAACATAGACCGCTGCTAGCTCACAGCTCTTTATAGCAGGCAGCAACATAGACCGCTGCTAGCTCACAGCTCTTTATAGCAGGCAGCAACATAGACCGCTGCTAGCTCACAGCTCTTTATAGCAGGCAGCAACATAGACCGCTGCTAGCTCACAGCTCTTTATAGCAGGCAGCAACATAGACCGCTGCTAGCTCACAGGTCTTTATAGCAGGGAGCATTTGCATGTTCTTGGTATCTAGGGACATCTATGGACCTCAGTGAATGTATTCCCAGTGTCAGAAATATTGTGTCTTATTACTAGGCTTGCTTAAATTGTGATGGATAATATGAATTATGATTTTTCTTTGCATCTTTGACAGTGAATAACACCATGCTAAAAATACCAGACATGAAAAACTGCCACTGATCTCGTTCAGTACCTTCTTGAGATCACGTGTACAAAATATCTAAGGAAATTAATAGAGGAAAGATGATTAAACAGAAGGTGTTGTAGATACAGTACTGAATTCTCCCATCCGGACGAATGCAATTTGAAATATTATTATAAAATATAGAATAGCAGGCTTATAAATTACCTTATTATAGCCAATTCACACATTTATGGATTGTGCCAAATCTTATCTTTCAAATGCCTGAGTTCAATTTGGATTTAGTATGACCAGCTGTGCATAAGAACAGATAATTGTTACGAGTGTTGACAAGGTACCAGTTGTGGAGGAAGAATGAGGCAGAGAGTTGTTGCTCTAAAATAGTGGCTCCTTTAATGTGGGAACAGAACACCAGAGCAATAGATAACAAGGACGCCGAGCGTCTACAGTGATGAGCACACAAAAATAATAAGACTAACTAAAACAGACGACCGGGTGCCAGGGAACGTCCGTGATCCAGGGTACCACCGTGTACCGACCGACGCTGGAAGGAGAGTGAAGAACCAACGATAAACACATGGAAAAACAGGGGTTACATAAGGTCACATTCCACACATTCCACACGCACCACAAGTGACAGCGAATGAGATAACACAGACAATCAGTGACAGCAGGGAAGCAATTGACAGGTGTCAGAATGGTGGTAGGATTCTCAGGCAACATGCCAGAGAACCCAGAACGTTACAGATAATGAAATCTACTGTATGTACAGTAGCTTTCTTATTTTTGCCAGAGTGCCGCCATTTTGAAACTAATTTCAAATCTGATTGTTGCCAAATGCTAAAAATAGGGAAGACAAACTAACTGTGCTCCAATATATGCCAATAACGTTACATTTTGTGGTAAATTATCCCGAGTAATAAGAGATATTAAAAAAATTCATGCAGAATCCATTTGCTTTTTTTGAGCTAGAGGCCTCTGGGTAGGGTGTTTATAAAAAATTCCAATGCTCATTGAAAGTTCTCTATGTCCTCTTCAAAATGGCGAAAAAATATACAATTACCGACGGTACATTTTTTAAAATGGCCGACGTTTGCGATAAAAACCACACAAAAACGAATACTAAAATCGCACTAATAACACTTTAACCTATTGGTAAACTAACATATTGATGATAATACATTATAACTGCTGTTGTAACATGGTTATGTTTATACTTGAATATGTTTGACAAAAAAAATTCAAATTTTGTCAAACAGTCTGGAGAGATTGATTTATGACGTGATGTCATTTGCGGTCCGGCCCCGAACCGCGCGGGCGGAAGAGGTTAAGCCCGGAGCCCTATTTTCTGAAAATCGGCCTAAAATACATACCTAATTAAATGGAATATTGCTCCACTTCTACAAGGTCCATTTACATGTTCTTGGTATCTAGGGACTTCTATGGACCTCAGTGAATGTATTCCCAGTGTCAGAAATATTGTGTCTATTACTAGGCTTGCTTAAATTGTGATGAGACAAAGGAGAATATGAATTAGGATTTTTCTTTGCATCTTTGACAGTGAATAACACCATGCTAAAAATTACCAGACATGAAAAACTGCCACTGAGCTCGTTCAGTACCTTCTTGAGATCATGTGTACAAAAGAATCTAAGGAAATGAATAAAGGGAAGATGATTAAACAGAAGGTTTTGTAGATACAGTACTGAATTCTCCCATCCGGACCAATGCATTTTTTTCTTTTTGATCTACTTTTTCTCCCCATTTTTCTGTTTTTCTCCCATCCCAATTTCGTATTATCCAATTCTACCCTCCCCTGTCTCGAACGTTGTTAGACCATGCCTCCCACTGGTCGGCTGCAATGTGGACCAAGCCTTGCATCACGTGTCCCCTCCGGTACACAAGGAGGCAGCTGTCGCATCTTTTCACCTGTACAGCGCGATCTCTCAGCGGCGAGGAGTAACGCGTGGGAGGCTCACGCTGCCCTGTTGCTTCCTGATTCTGCTGTACAGGTTGTTACGACCCTGGCTCATGGGTACGCAACCTATGTGTAATCAACACCAAAACCCTGTGCTCTAACTAAAAAATGCTACTAAACCAAGGAACTACTAATATAACTATAAGCTAATGTACTGGTAACCCAACGGACAAGGACTGTAAGAACCTGACAGCTCTTTCACTAGGCACAGACCGTGCATGTGTGTTTCTGGGTCTGCCTTTGAAGCTCCCCAGCAGGTAACCAATCAGCACTAATTGGCTAATTGGCAGCCCTCACCTGCCTGCCCTGGTGACACAGGAGTGACCAGGCCTCTAGTACATAACACCTCCCCCACCAAACTGGTTGCCCAAGAGGCAACCACTACACAACAACCCATAAACAAAACAAAAACAACTGTGACCCCTTAGTTGTCAGGGCCTCTACCACAACAGCGACAACGGGTACCACAAACACTGGTACTACGATCGTGAGAGGGCGTCTGCTAGCACGTTGTCCCTCCCACGAATGTGGCGAATATCCAAGTTATACGCCTGGAGGAACAAACTCCATCGCATCAAACGATGATTTGAATTCACCATGCTGCGAAGAAAAACCAAAGGGTTATGGTCTGTATACACAACAAGGGGTAAACTGGAGGATCCCACGTAAACATCAAAATGGTTCAAGGCAAGAACCAAAGCGAGCGCCTCCTTCTCTATAGTAGAGTAGTGCAGTTGATGCCTGTCAAACTTTTTAGAAAAGTAGCACACTGGGTGCTCCACCTCTAATGCATCCTCTTGCAGGAGGACGGCTCCAGCACAGAGGTCACTAGCATCCACTGCCAACTTGAATGGCAGTTGAAAATCGGGAGCTGACAGAACGGGAGCGCTAATCAGAATACCCTTGATGCTCTCAAAAGACTGTTGACAAGTCTCAGTCCACACGAAAGGTACCTTAGGACTGAGCAGATTGGTCAAAGGGGCAACAACAGAAGCAAAGTTCCTACAGAAACTCCTATAGTACCCTGCCATACCTAGGAAGCGCTTTAACTCCCGCCTGGTGATGGGAGCAGGGAAGCCCACTATAGCCTCCACCTTAGCTGTAATGGGGCACACATGCCCACGTCCAACCACCTTACCCAGGTAGGTAACCGTGGCCTGTCCAAATTCACATTTCGCAAGGTTAACTGTCAAGTTAGCATCACCCAACCGCTTGAACACTTCGGCCAGATGCTCCACATGTTGTGACCAAGAGGAACTGTGGATAACCAGGTCATCCAGATATGCCTCACAGAACGCTACCCCGCCCAGGACCTTGTTCACTAGCCGCTGAAACGTCGCTGGGGCATTTCGCATGCCAAAGGCCATCACTGTATACTGGCAGAAACTCTCTGGTGTGACAAAAGCGGATATCTCACGTGCTCGCGGAGTAAGCGGAACCTGCCAGTATCCCTTTAGCAAATCCAATTTACTTACAAAGGCTGCTGAACCCACCCGATCGATACAGTCGTCCATCCGAGGCAGAGGGTACGAGTCCGGCTTGGTTACTGCATTAACTTTACGGAAATCAGTACAGAACCGATGAGTGCAGTCTGGCTTATCAACAAGCAGGCAGGGGGAGCTCCACGCACTAGAACTGGGCTCCGCAATGCCATGTCTCACCATATAGTCTACTTCCTTACTCAAGATCCTTCGTTTTTCCGGATTCACCCTATAGGCATGTTGCTTAATTGGCCCTGCACTACCAACATCAATGTCATGCTCGAGTACATTAGTACGACTAGGGACATCAGAAAACAAACGTGTATGCTGTCTAAGTAGGCGCACCACATCCGTACGCTCAGGAAGTGGTAAGTACGACAGGTGTGAGTCCAAGTCACCTAGTATCTGGGTGTTTGGCAACCGGCCCTGAGAAATCTCCTTCGACACAGAACAGTCGGCTACAATAGGAGATGCAGAAACTGTTAGAACAGCCACAGGCTTGACCCCTGACTGGGCAATCTGAGCCCTATCATTGTACGCCTTCAACATATTGACGTGACATAATCTACTCTTGCGCCTGCGGTCGGGAGTTTTAATCAAGTAGTCGACCTCACCAACTTTGCGCTCAATGGAGTATGGCCCACTGTATTTAGCCTGTAATGCAGACCCAAGAATAGGCGAGAGAACCAACACCTTGTCTCCCGGTGAGAACACCCTATGTCGGGCCCGCCTATCATACCACACCTTCATTTTTCCTTGGGCTACCTTTAGGTTCTCTTTCGCTAGTTCACATGCTCTACTAAGCTTAAGCCTGAAGTCACACACATAGTCCAACAAATTAGTAGTGGAAGGAGTCTGGTCAGCCAACCACTTTTCCTTCAGCAGTTTCAAAGGACCCCTCACTGTGTGGCCGAACACCAGCTCAGCCGGGCTGAATCCAAGAGACTCCTGGGTTACCTCCCTAGCAGCAAACAGAAGCAAAGGAATTCCATCATCCCAGTCTTTGTCGAACTCCGTACAATATGCCCGCAGCATTGTTTTGATAGTCTGGTGAAATCTCTCCAGCGCCCCCTGGGACTCTGGATGATAGGCAGAGGAAGGGCAATGCTGGATAGACAACTGCTGGAGGACCTGAGCAAAGAGACGGGACATGAAGTTAGACCCTTGATCTGATTGAATGACCTTTGGTAGACCAAAAGTCGAAAAAAACCTAACCAGAGCTTTGGATATAGCTGGGGCTGTGATCTTGTGTAAAGGAATGGCTTCAGGACAACGGGTCGCTGCACACATAATAGTCAAAAGGTACTGGTTACCTGTCTTAGTTCGAGGGAGGGGACCAACACAGTCAATGAGGATCCGCTCAAAAGGTTCCCCAACGGCAGGGATAGGCTGCAGAGGAGCCTGAGGGATCTTCTGATTTGGTTTACCAACCACCTGACACACATGGCACGAGCGACAATATTGTGCCACATCTGACTTCAAACCAGGCCAACAAAAATGTCTCAGCACACGGTCATAAGTCTTCCTGACCCCCATGTGACCAGCAAGATCATGATCATGTGCTAGATGCAGTATATCAGGACGATACACGGCTGGAACAACAATCTGAAACACACTGCCCCAGTCATCCAGACTGGACAGGTTAGGTGGTGTCCACTTTCTCATGAGCACGTCATTGCTAACAAAGTATCCTTGAGACGTATCTACCATTTCATCCTCTAAAACCGCCTCTTCAAAGAGGGACGACAAGGAGACATCCTTGTTTTGCTCTAGTACCAACTGCTCATGAGACGGAATCACCTTACCAAACCCCTCATCAGGGCCACTTTTCAACTCAACAAAGAACGTGTCACTAAGTGTCATATCACCATCTAAGTTAACAACCTCATGGGTGTCACATTTGACCTTTGACATTGCGCATGTTACCGCACACACAGGAAACACTCCTGGATGCTTCTGTGCGAGCTCATCAGGAACCTCAGAAACTACAGGGACGGGAATTACAACTGGAGTAGCCAGCACTTTGCCACCGGCCAAATCGTTCCCTAGAATGAAGGACACCCCCTTTATGGGAATGTGAGAACACACTCCTACGACAACATTGCCTGATACTAAGGGAGAGTTTAGCGAGACCTCATGCAAAGGAGTATTCACAAAGCCTCCTCCAAAGCCCTGAACAATGGCACCGGAATGCAATGAAGAATTTTCAGAAAATGGCAAAATCCCATCCAGAATGAGAGACTGGAAAGCTCCTGTATCTCTCCATATTGTAATAGCCTGCCTTGATCCTAATTCACCAACCAGTGAAACAAATCCATCCATCCTAAATGTTGAGGAGCCCTCTAGCTCCCTGTCTGCACCTTTGATACTTCGCACCCCACCCTCTAATGTCGGCATAGGTGTCCTGTCTATGATTTCTACCAGAGCCACCGTTTTTACATTTTTCTGCTTAAGCACAGGGCATCCAGCAACGATATGACCAGGCTCCTTACAGTAAAAACAGATAACCCCCTCTGGGAATGCACTAGCAGAGCCACCTTGCCTAGGAGTCGAAGTAAACCGACCAGCAGACACGGGTGCCGGGAACCGGCTCCCCTGAGAAGGACGCCTACTACCCCTGGACTCCACACGGCCCTCCTCTACAAAGACAGATTTGTGTGTTAACACAAACTCATCAGCCAAGACAGCAGCGTCGGCTATCTTCGATACCTTATGCTCATTTAGATGTGTGGAAACGTTATCAGGAACACACCTCTTAAATTCCTCTAGGAGAACCAACTGTCTGAGCTGCTCCCTTGACTCTGCTTTTTGCGAGGTGCACCACCGGTCAAACAGGTTCTCCTTCTCTTTTCCAAATTCAACATAAGACTGCCCCTCCTGCCTACGATAACCTCTAAAACGCTGACGATAGGCCTCGGGGACCAACTCATAAGCCCTCAATATGGAAGCTTTAACCAGCCCATAATCAGCGCTTTGTTCAAGGGACAGAGCAGTGTAGGCTTCTTGTGCCCTACCAACCAAAACACATTGCAGCAGCAGTGTCCAGGCGGTATCAGGCCACTTCAATGTGGTTGCCACCCGTTCAAAAAGGGGAAAATATATTTCCACGTCTTTCTCAAAGAATGGTGGCACCATCCTAATATTCCTGCCTACATCAAACCCGGAACGTGACTCTGGATGCAGAGAACCCGCCTGCAAGGCAGCATGCTTAAATGCAAGCTCCTTCATTGCACGATCGTGCTCTCTCCTCTCTCCTCTCCTCTTGTTGTAGCTGTTTTTCCTTAAGCTCCCGCTCTCTCTCATCTCTCCTCTCCTCTTGTTGTAGCTGTTTTTCCTTAAGCTCCCGCTCTTGTTGTAGCTGCTTTTCCCTAAATGCCAACTCCCTAGGCCCCCAATCGATGGCAACCTTCCGCCACGCCAGAGAGTTGTGGAGACACCTCAGACAAAAGAAGCTCATCCACCGTTGCCACAATCACCTGCTCCTCAATGAGTATAGCCCTCAAAGTCCCCAAGGCAGTCGTTTTTAACCGCTTCTCACTGGCAGTAAGCTCCACATTGTAGTGCACAGCAAGCTTCAGAAGCTGCTCTTTGGAAAACCTTCCCAACATCTCGTCAGAGGGGTTCTCAACAAAATCCTTAATGGTAGCCATCGTTACTGTACCAGTCACCACAAGCTACTCACTTTACCCTACAGTCACTAAGAACCACTAACAAACCACGAAGAACCACCAAAGAACCACTGAAAAACCACTAAAGAACCACTGAAGAATCACGAAGAACCACTGAAGAACCATGAAGAATGCTAATGCCAATAATAACAACCATAAAGGGACGCAGTGGAAATGTGAGCTCTACGGAGCGCACCTTTCCAGGTTGCACAAAAAAAAAAAAAAAAAACACACCCACCCTAAATAGACGTGTCATACACGCAGGGTGTTAGGTGCTACCAGGTATGCTCACCAAACACTTAAACAAACAAAATAAATCCAACAAAATATTCCAAACAGGTGCGCCTTCTAACCTGATGTGACCACATATGCTTCTACGTCTAAACTGCAGAAAACCCCGGCCTACCACATGTCTACCCTAAGAAACACTAAATCAAGCCCTACCACACTACCTGTGTTTCCTGGCCGCCCTAACCTACCTACCCTTAAACTAATGCCCTGTAGACCTAACTTTCTTCAACCACACCTGCTACCAGTCAAAGATCATATACAATCATTTCATTGACCGCCCCAGGAGTACGCGGTGCACCGGACGCTAACCAACAACCAGAAAATAATATCCCTATCTACATGTGGTGCCTACTAAACTATATATTTTAACAGCATAAGTAGTCACATCAAATTACAAACAAATACGGCATATTCACCTGTTTGATGAAAATGGCTCAGCCCCCACGTTACACCATGTGTAACGAACACCACCCAAACCATAATATGATGACACCCCGTGCAACACAAAAAAAAATCACCAAACAAAGTGCTAGGGGTAAAAGATCCCGGACGAGCGCCCAATTGTTACGACCCTGGCTCATGGGTACGCAACCTATGTGTAATCAACACCAAAACCCTGTGCTCTAACTCAAAAATGCTACTAAACCAAGGAACTACTAATATAACTATAAGCTAATGTACTGGTAACCCAACGGACAAGGACTGTAAGAACCTGACAGCTCTTTCACTAGGCACAGACCGTGCATGTGTGTTTCTGGGTCTGCCTTTGAAGCTCCCCAGCAGGTAACCAATCAGCACTAATTGGCTAATTGGCAGCCCTCACCTGCCTGCCCTGGTGACACAGGAGTGACCAGGCCTCTAGTACATAACACAGGTGCACCAACCGACCTGTAGGAGTCGCTGTCCACAACGTCCGATCCCCACCCACCGGCTTTCCTACCCCCTAATACTGCCAATTGTATTAGTATGAACGACCAGCCAAGCCGGAAGCAACGCCAAGAGCTGGGCTCGAACCCAGTATCTCCTGTGTTAGTGGCGATCGCCTTGCCCACTGCGCCACTTAGCCGCCCATGGACCAATGCAATTTTTTTATATTATCATAGAATATAGAATAGCAGGCCTATAAATGACTTTATTATAGCTAATTCGCACATTTATGGATTGGGCCAAATATTCAAATGGCAGAGTTCAATTGGGATTTAGTATCACCAGGCATGCACAGATATGAAATATACTGTATGTACAGTATGTTTTTTATTCTTGCAAGAGCTCTGCCATTTTTAAGCTGATTTCAAATCGGATGGTTGCTAAATGTTCAAAATAGGGGAGACAAACTAACTGCGCTCCAATATATGCCAATAATGTTCAGTTTTGTGGTATATAATCCAGAGTAATAAGAACAATTTAAAATAATAATCAGGAAGTAATTTGCTTGCAGAAAACTAGAAGCCTTTGGGAAGTGTAGTTTTGAAAAATTCCAACGCTCATTGAAAGCTCTGGATGTCCTCTTCTCAAAATGACTACATTCACTGATGGCCGGTAATTCAAAATGGCCGATTTCCGTGATAACAACACATTTAAAGAAACTAAAATCTAACTAATAACACTTTAACCTATTGGTAAACAAATGTATTGATGAAAATATACATTATAACTGCTGTTGTGACATGGTTATGATGTTTATACTTGAATATATTTGAAGAAAAAATTATAATTATGTCAGACAGTATAGCGAGCTTGATTTATGACGTGATGTCATTTTGGGACCGGTACCGGTCCCGTCAGGTGGAAGAGGTTAAACTACTGAGAATGGCTCAGCTGCATCTCTACATCTCTACAAGTGGTTTAGACTGACTGTACTACAACTGCGGAAGCAGGGTTCCAATTAATCGATGCAAAGGGTTCAATTACTCATGTGAAACAGCCTTCAAAAGATAAATAAACCATTTGTTTCTGTCTTACCGCTCTTCGTTCTGTGTGTGTGAGCGTCCACGTCGTAGAGGTAGCGAGGAGCAATACTTTTGCTTTCTTTTTAGGAAAAGGTTCACGGCTCTAAGTGGATTAGTCCACCTCTACTGCCAGGTTTCACTTATCTTAAGCTGAACACATGTTCTCGCCGTAGTCTCTGCCATTTTACCCTCTAAAGCCAAGTGTCGCGCCCACGGAACACTAGACATATTTGGCAAACCATTAAATATCCTTGGAACTGTCTGTGATAAAGACTCGTTTTAAATTGTATCTGAATTGGGAGATTCTGTAGAAATGAATTAGTGTATTCGTTTATCTTTACGTCGACCACGGGCCGAGTGGCATGTGCAGAAGTACGGCCTATAATCTTGAAATATCGAAGCGAAGACTAGTCAATCCACTGTAGATATCAATCTGAGCTTTTAGCCTACAGTCAATGGAAATGCTAGAAATTGTCAAATGGGCTGGGAAAACCAATAGAAAATTCCTATTGTTTCTCCAGTATTCCAGTGCGCTCCGATAGATAAGGCTGTCAGACAGAACAGAGAATAGAGAGAGGCGCTTGTCCCTGGTTTTATAATAAAATGGCAAAAAAACAAAGAGATCTAATGATCAACAAGCATTGGAACTCGTTGTGGATGTTGAGGACGATCCAGATCATATAAATGAAATGGACTCTGTGAGGGCCGACGATCCACTCCACTGGTCAAATTACTTATTCGTGAGTAGTACGTCCGTTGATAAAGAAAAGCAATGTCCACAGCCGCTCCAGTGCAAAGTAAAGATATCCAAATGGTTTATTTGCAAAGTCTCTCTTTACAGAAGTGGTCCTAAATCTACTTTCCTAAATATTCCTGTCACTACTACAAATACTACTACAAGTGGCTCCTACTAGCTACAAGTACTAATACAAGCTACAAGTACTACTACAAGGTAAGAAAACTGTATTTTCCCAGTCTCCAAAATCACCGCCGACTCGACACATGAAAATTCCTTCGTAATGTGAAAGCCGCAAATCCACTTGCTGGCTTCTGGCTTCAGTCCATCGTTGAGTCCATCCGTTCGGTCCGCGTGTATGCTTTACCCAACCCAGTTGTGTTTCCGCGTCTCTGATTGGCCAGGTCATTTCTGGTCATGTGACATGTACGCCCAATCGTGGGATCGCAAGTGTCTACACTGGTTAAGCTTAGGCGCTTTCGAAGTTGGTTAAGGTTAGAGTTTGTCTTACAGCATGGCGATAGAAAACCAGGTAGTTTGCAGGCTGTTAGACCCAGAAATAGGCACAGAACTTGCTGTCCTACGATTGGCGCACATGTCACATGACCTGGCCAATCAGAGCGCAAAAAGCATACACGCGTTCGGTGCTGTTCAGTCTGGTCGAAGATGCAAAACTGCTGTTCTGAGAAACGCCCGCTTATATAGAGACAAATGACAAATACGACGGTTCAATGACTATCTAAATCCAATCAATATTAAACATTCATATAATACAATAATATATATATATTAATTGTTTCTAGATTAGAAGGACAATTAGGGGCCGGTGTAAGAGCCAATCTAGAAACAATGACTAACTACTAAAAACCAAGGAGCCAAACCAAACACTATTTCAACTGATAAGTGTCTCCGCTGTGGGATAACCAATACCTGGTGCCAGAGGTCACTAGTACATGGCACACCGTAGGAGGACGGTCTTTACCACCGCCTCATGCCGCTTCTTCTTCACGAAGATCCATCGGTGTCTGTACCTCAGACTGTGTGAGCGAAGCATTCATCTCCCTCCTCTGGCGACACAGCCTCAGCAGAGTGCTTCTAAGCTTCAGCATCCAACCGGCTGCCTTCTGGAGACGGTTCCAATTGGAATAACATTCCCGGAACTGCTGAACTGTCGACCTGCTCTTCAGCTGCAGTATCGCTGACCACGGCGTTCTTTACCTCTGGGTCCTCCGTGGTTAGGTCCCCATGGGGTTCTGGGT
Source organism: Notolepis coatsorum (assembly GCF_963971535.1). Classification (NCBI taxonomy): domain Eukaryota; kingdom Metazoa; phylum Chordata; class Actinopteri; order Aulopiformes; family Paralepididae; genus Notolepis; species Notolepis coatsorum. The sequence goes on along the minus strand of NC_140173.1, from coordinate 23,985,750 downwards.
TCTGGGGCCATTCCTCTTCGGGCTTGGTGAGGAATTCCGGCCCCTGTATCCAAGTCTCATTGCGCAGGACTGGCATCCGATGTCCGATGTCTCCCTCACGTACCTTGCTTCCTCATAGGCAGCTTTGTTATTAATATGTAGAACTGTAGGGTGGGGAAGCTGGCAGACTTGGCAGCTAATCTTCTCTTGGCAGTCCTTGCTCATGTGACTCCGTTTCAGACAGCTGAAACATAGGCCTTTACTCTGGAGAAATTGTATCTTCTCCTTGTGAAGAGACTTCTTCAGCTTGTTGCATTGTTCCAGGGCATGCTGTCCTCCTTGACAGAAGAGGCAAGGGTTGGAGAAGGCACAGAGGGTATCCCCCTTGTGGCTTGCTTTAGCCTCTGCCGGGTGCTGGACTGCTGTAGCAGCTGTTGTGAAGCTTCCCAGAGCGCCGCTATTTCTGGCGGTCCTCTCATCTTTGTGAGCCTTAGCTTGGCTCTGGTTTCCCTCTGTGATGTTGCCGAAGAGCGGGTGTAGGGCTTCTTGGGCTTGTAGGTTGAAAAAATCGGCAAGGTCGCTGAAATTGGCGCTGCGCTGATCTTTCTCTAGAAGAGCATAGGCTTTGCTTCTCCACCGCTCTCTCTGCTTGTACGGAAGCCTGGCTGTGATGGCGCGCATATTTGATATGCTGTCAAGCTCCTGCATGTACTCCACGTCAGCCATAGCGTTGAGGCATCCAGTGAGATAGAGGCAAAAGGAGTGGAGCGCCTCTCCGTCATTGGACTGGATAGTAGGCCAGTTCAGTGCCTTGTCTATATACGCCATTGCAGTGGCGGCTGCTGACCAATTTTTTTGGTGAAGCACAAATTATTATATTATATTATATATTAAATAATATTTTTAAAACATCCCCAAGGCTGCAACACCCCCATTCCTCCCAGGTGTCAGGCTCCTCATTCGCACATCACCACCACCCCTCCTGCTCCACTGCCATCACCACCGCCACTACCACCACCCCTCCTGCTCCACTGCCATCACCACCCACACCACCTACCCATTCGCACATTCTCATGTTGACCACAAAGTCAACGAACCACACTTCGACCTCCCCGGGCCGAACCGACCACTTTCCCTGAAATCGGACTGAAAAACTAACTTTTCATCAACAATTTTTTTAATGAAAAAAGAGATATAAAAAATAAACGTATTAAAAAAGTTTTTCTGACTTTAAAATATTTTCGGGACCTCCATGTTTTGGGGGTCTTCATCGTCAAAATCGGATCCGGGATTCAGCTCCCAACAGTCGGGCAAGAACTGCGGGTTTTCAGCCTCTCTCCAGGCTCCTGGACAGAACGAGCCATGTGATTTTTTTCCATAGCCTATGTTTGCGAAGAGGCTACGGCAAAAAATCACGCCGCTGTGCGTTTCTGATTGGATATTAAGTTTGTGCGGCACGGCGTGAACGTCAATCAGTCTCGTGCGCAAAGTCTCACTAGACCGCCTACCCTACCCTATTTTGATTGGATAATTACATTCCTAAGCCCAACCCAGTGCAGTTATTTTGCACTGAGTGATTGACAGCTGGCCATTACTGCAGTTATGATCAGGCCTGATCAGAGAGCTCAGAGCTGTCACTTAGCCAGTTTTGAAGAAAAAAAAGAATTCACTGGTATTTTTTTTTCACAGAGGAAAACATTTCTAATATATATATATTTCTTTTTATTATATATGTTTTTATTTTTATTTTTATTTATTATATATGTATATTAATAATATATATATATATATATATATATATATATATATATATATATATATATATATATATATATATATATTTCTAGTGAAGTACTGCCTCACAGTGACGTACTCCACTGCACCATTGAGATCTTGTATCCATTTCCAAAATGTTTTTTCAAAAGCCTCCTTGCCTCGGGATAGCCTTGGTCTGATTCCATGTGAAAACAACTTCGTATCAGCTCTCTTGGCTGCCCCTCCGTGTACTGCTCCAATAAGTGCAGCCGGTCTCTGTTACTATCTATCTTGTCCTCCACTCCGTGTTCAAAAGCCCTGATGAATAGCATGTACTCCATAGGTTCTCCCCTGAATATAGGAATCTGTTGAGGGGGCAGCATAGCATGGTATTGCTGCTTCACTGGGAAATCCACCATGGCTCGTTTGAGCTCTTGTTGCGGAGACTCTTGTTCTTTCTGTGTAGCACCGCCAGGTGCTCTGGAGCTGCTACTGTAAGCAGGTTCTTTTATTTCCGCTACGGCCGCGGGAGCAGGCCTAGCCTGCCCGTGAGCTGGTGCTACAACGGAAATTGGTTTATCTATGTAAGAGTTCATTCCATCCCTACGGGACACTCTGGATGCGGCTCGCTGGCCCTTGTGCTCTGCCAGTACTTTGCTCCTAGCCTCTGAGGCAGCTAAAGCAGCCTTGATCTGTAACTTCTCTCTCTCTGCTCTTAGCTTAGCCTCCTGTTCTTCCCTATCTGCTCTTAGCCTAGCTAAGAGCAGAGCCTCCTGTTCCCTATCTGCTCTTAGCTTAGCTAAGAGCAGAGCCTCCTGTTTCTCGAGTAGTCGTTTTAATTTTAGAGCGTGTACCTCGAGTTGTCGTTTTTGTTTTAGAGTGGAAGCCTGGGTTAGCAACTCAGCCCTCTCTAAGTCAGCGTTCAGCCGCTGGCTTGCAGATGATGCTCTGGAATATGTAGTGGATGGTGCTATAGACCCTTTCCCTTCTACGATGCCTCTCCAGCCGGCCGCCCTCATCTCCTGCTTGGTCATGGCTTTCTTCACCTCGACCTTGTGTCCATTGATGGTGTGGAACTTCATCAGCACCGCCTTGTCGGCCGAGTCGTTGTCCTCGAAGTAGACAAAGCCGAAGCCCCGCTTCCTGCCGCTCTCCTTGTCGGTGATCACCTCGGCCTTCTCGATCATGCCGTACTGGCCGAAATACTCGTTCAGTTGGTCCTCCTCGATGTCGTCTTTCAAACCACCGACGAATATCTTCTTGACTTTGGTGAGAGCCCCCGGCCTGTTGGTGTCCTCCCATGCCACCGCCCGCTTCACCTCCACGCTGTTGCCGTCGACGACATGCGGCTTGGCGGCCATTGCCGCGTCGGCCTCCTCTGGCGACGAGTAGGCTACAAAGCCGAAGCAGCGGGACCTCTGCAGCTGCTGGTTCAACACCACCACGCAGTCGGTTAAGCTACCGAATTGCTCGAAGTGCTGGCGCAGGCCATCGTCGGTCGTCTCCATGTTCAGCCCGCCGACAAAAAGCTTACAAAGTTGATTCGTCATTGTTTGAGATTTTTTCGATCAAGAGAGAGAGAGATGGTGGGAGCACTACACTGAAATTCAAGTCGTGAGCTCCTCTTCTTCTTCAAGTGACCAGTTAGATGACCTAACTTAGCCCTCCTTTTATTAATGGCGTTACGGACCTTTTCCTCATGTAACAGCGTTTTCTTACTAATGTGAGGGACGCGGATCCACTCCACTGGTCAAATTACTTACTTGTGAGTAGTATGTCTGTTGATAAAGAAACACCCACTTATATAGAGACCCAAATGTTCTAGAATGTTCGGTTATGACCTCATACAGTGACATCACGAAGGTTCCATAACTTTCTATCATGACGTCATACTGTGGTTCTAGAATGTTTTATGTTCTAGAAAGGTCTATTATGACATCACCACAAACGTTCCAGAATGTTCTATGTTCCAGAAAGGTCTATTATGACATCACCACAAACGTTCCAGAATGTTCTATGTTCCAGAAAGGTCTATTACGACGTCACCACAAACGTTCTAGAAGGTTCTATGTTCTAGAATGCGCTATTATGACAAATACGATGGTTCAATGACTTTATCTAAATCCAATCAATATTAAACATTCATATAATACAATAACCTAAATATATATAGCTTTGGCTCTTACAGACTCTGAGCCAGATAGCTGGGACAGTGATGATGACAAGCATAGTGAAGGATTTGATGTGTTTGAAGGAGCCTACTCTTATTTATCAATTGATCGGACAACTATATTATGTATTGTGCAGCTCGAATGAACTGTAACTATGCTATTTGGATAAGATGCAGAGAGGGATAATATAAAAGGAGAAGAGCTTTGGAGGGGCATTTTGTGTGTGTGTGTGTGTGTGGGGGGGGGGGTTGCAGGGATATATTGATCCACATACGTATGAAATGTATCACCAAAATGCATGTATTTTCACATTGTCTGCTAAAATAACGCCCACAACAATATCACTCACTGAGGAAAATGTGTATTTGCACCAGATTTCACATAGAGGTTGAAAAAACAATAATTCCCTGGTGGAGTTATTCAGCAAAACACAAATCGTTTTTTTTTTTTAATGTCAAATAGTGTATGCTCACACAAAGGTCATGTATGATGGTGACCTTACACTGCACCAGAAATAAAGGGTAGGTCCCTGTGAATCATAAAAGGTTGATACTGATACTTGATACTGATTCAAAGAATAAGCTCAGAATTGGCAAAAATATAACACTATGTCCAGGCGAACCTTTGTCTATGTCGGCTTTAGAGCAGTGGTTCTCAACTGGTCTAGCCTCGGGACCCAACATTTTCCTTAGTCATTAAGTCGCGACCCAAATTTTTGAACCACTATGATTTATTTAAAAAAAAAGATTTTTGCAGTAATACACAATCTTTCATGCACTTAAAAACAGGAAATAAACACAAAAAAGTGGAACAAAAGTACAACTGGGGCTAAAAACCCAATGAAATAAAATAATAATAATAAATAATATATGCTTCTTAGCAGACTTCTTAGCTTAACATCACAGGGAACTAATGGGATAACTGGGGATGTAGTTTGCTCCTGACAAGAGCAGTGTCGTCATTTCAGTAAAAGCCAAGGTATGGCAAGGAGGGAGGGTGGGGGGTTGAAGGAAACCCCCTTGTTGTATTTTCTTTGGTCAAATCAGTTGTGCAATAGTCACTTTTGGTGAGTTGTTTCTATACAATTCACTTATATGACATTTACAATTGACACAGGACTACAAAAGCATTTAGTATAGAAATGTGTCAACAGACTAAAGCAGAGAACCACAATATTTTGCATACAAATTATGCTGAGCAGAATGTAATATCATAACTGTCTATGTTATTTTTATTGCAATTGAGCCAATTTTCCTTTAGGTACGGTTTTGAGGTGTGTTCAACAGAATGTAGTATAAAAAACACGTTCACAAAAAGTATGGGTTACTGAATGCTGAACTGCACTGTTATAATCACTAAGCCATTGTAAGACCGTACCTGTGTCCCTGTATCACTTGTCTCTGCTGCCCTTTGACTAAAAAACTTTTGTATGTCCATTTTTCTTTTTTTCTCTGGCAGCATATTTTACCTATAGTAAAAACCTTTGCACCTATTAACACATTCACCGCCATAAACGGCTTACGACGGGTTTGCTGATCATGCGAATTCTGCCAATCCACGGCGTACAACGTTATTGAGATCATATTTAATTTTTTCGCCATGGTATTCATAATTCCGCCACCCAGCCTCGGCTGAGACAGTGGGACGCTTCAATATCGCCGCCTGGTGGATGATCGGGCGAGTTGCAACCGGAAATGGATCTCTGGTGATCTCTGTGCATCTGGGAAATCTGTCCGGCAGTCACATATTGTTGCGGGACTCTAGACACACATCCGTGTATATGGATCGCTGCCATAACTCAATAATCGATATGATTTGGGCGTTTATTGCGCCATACAAACCGGAAATGGATCTAGTCGATCGACGTCAAATAAGTGGGTGTTATGGTTTGTAACCGACCTCAAACGCAACGGCACAGACAGGAAGTTCAGAGTTAGCCAAATGCTAGGGCGTATTTATTTACAGAGTCAAAAGATGGAATAGGTACAGTAATCAAACAAACGGGGAGACTGCCTCCGGCAGAGTCATCAGCCGCTCTGCAGAATCCTCCTGGCGACAGTGGTGGGAATCTGGCATATGATGTTGTAGCGGCTCTGCAGATACTCCCAGCTCTTCCCAAGCGCAACGCGTAACGGGTAACAAGGCGCAGCTCCAAACAGTTCTCCACAGAAAGGTCCTGGAGAGAATATAGATCAGGAAACAGCAACGGGAAAAAAGCAGGCAAAGCAGTTGTATTCCAGAACAACCCGACATCGATAGAAAGAAGGTCCTGGTATATAAAGCCCTCTGGGGCGCTGATTAGCACACACATCAGGTGCGTGATGGTAATTGATACTTAACCTAGAAGTGTGCGTTAGGCAACGGACCAATCATCACAGCACCCCAAGAGCGTGTGGCGGGGAAAGAACCAATCCTCACAGTACCCCCCCCTCCACGGGAGCCACCCGGCGACCCACTCAGCCCCGGCCTGCCCGGATGGGACCGAAGGAAGCCGGCGATCAGGGGCACTGGAGAGGGGGACAGAGACAGAGGCCCGGAGAGGGGGACCGGAGACAGGGACAGAGGACCGGTGAGGGAGGCTGGAGACGGGGACAGGGACCCGGTGAGGGGGGCCGGAGACGGAGACAGAGGCCCGGAGAGGGGGCTAGAGACAGGGACACAAGGGGAACCCCGGGGCGAAGGACTGGACGCCGCCTGAAGACACTGGGCATGACAGGAGGGGCTCCACCCCTGATGGTGCCAGAGGACCAGGCAATGTGGGGCTCATGCAGCGTGAGCCAAGGCCTGCCCAGGACCACAGGGACAAGAGGAGAGCTGGTGATGAAAAACTGGAGTCTCTCAACGTGGTTACCAGCAATGGTGAGAAGGACTGGACAGGTGCGTTGAGTGATGTCAGTCAGGCGGCGATGATCCAGCGCGAAGACCTCCAAGGGCCTCTCGAGGTCCTCAAGTGGAATGTTGGCCCGGGTGGCAAACTCAACGTCCAGGAAACTCCCATCAGCACCAGAGTCAATGAGTGCACCCACCGTCGCCCGCTGGTCCGCCCAGGCTAGGGTGACGTTCGTCAGACGGTTAGGTGGTGCACGGGTGGGGGAACAGGAAAAACGGCTCACCAGGATCTCCCGGGGTCCCGGCGAGCCTGGTCTTCTTGGCCGGGTAGGGCAATTGGAGACACGGTGTCCATCCCGGCCGCAGTAGAGGCAAAGGCCGGACCTGAGCCTGGACTCCCGTTCGGCCGGGCTAAGGCGGTTGCGTCCCAGCTGCATGGGTTCCTCCTCGGTCACAGCTCGGGAGGGAAAAAACCCACCAGTCACAGAGGGGGCAGGACGGTCAGCCCTGTAGAGGCGGCCGCCGGGAAAGGAAGCCCCTGAGCGGAGGTCGATGGCACAGTCGTAAGGCCGGTGAGGCGGAAATACCTGAGCCCTGGACTTACTGAAAACCTCCTCGAGGTCGTGGTACTCGGGGGGTACGTCTGGGGGTCCCCGTCGTTCTCGCTCACGCCTTCTCTCCCGGAGGCGTCCGTCGATGCGGATAGCGAGGCTGATCAGGCCCTCGAGAGAATCGGGCTCCTCTTGGGTCGCGAGCTGGTCCCTTATTGCGTCGTTGAGCCCCCTCAGGAAGGTGAGACGAAGCGCTTGATCGTTCCAACCGCTCTCCGTTGCAGCCAGTCTGAACTCCAGCGCGTAGTCTCTGACACTGCCACTGTCCTGCCGGAAGGTGCCCAACCGAGCTCCTGGGTCCTGGCCACGGGCTGGGTGGTGGAAAACCCTGCGGAGCTCTGCCACAAAGTCTGGGTAGGAAAAACAGAAATCAGCCCCCATTGCCCAGGAGACAGTAACCCACTGTGCTGCTCGGCCCGTGAGCAGGTTAGTCATGTAGGCTACTCGGGATCCCTCTGACGAAAAATGGCTGGGTTGATGAAGGAAGACCAACTCACACTGCATGATGAATGTGGCACAATCCTCGAAGTTACCCTCGAACAGACGTGGTTCGGAGAGACGGGGCTCACGAGGTGCGAGGTCTGCCACTTTCACAAAGAGGTAGTGCAAAAAAAATATTTAAAAGAAGGAAATTTTTTTTTTTTTTTTTTTATACACATCCGCGACCCACTCAAAATGGCTCCGCGACCCACTTTTGGGTCGCGACCCACCAGTTGAGAAACACTGCTTTAGAGGGTTAAATGTTGCAAGGTACAATGTTATTTTCCGCTGCCAGCCTGACGACACCTCATGCCCTCAACACCTCTTCTCAATACAGCGCAGACACCTGTCTGAGCAGTTCTGCTACTAATGAGCGTGACGCTGAAGAGAGCAGACGTGTCTCCGGGAGCTCCAGTTTTACTGTGTTTTTTTACTTTAGTTTTTTTGTACGTTTATTTATCAACATGTGTGTCATCACATATGATCGCCAATCACTACTGGACATACGCAAGTTTTCAATAGATTACGATTACGGAAAATCAGACTGGATCAAAACAAAGAACTTACCTGAAGAGGTATTGAGAGACAAGCGGTGGGGGCAGGAAACCCAACAGGCCCCGGGACACAGAAACAAAAGCCACAAGTGGAGGCCTGCTGGTGAGGGCACGCCGTAGGGGGTGGAAGACTGCCCTACCTACCATCCTGTTGGCAAATGTCCAATCTCTGGCAAACAAGACAGACAACCTCGACTGTAGAATTGCATCACAGTGGGACATCAGGGAATGCTGTACAATGATTCTAACGAAGACCTGGCTATCATTTAGCTATATATCCATATAAAGTGGTTTGGTAGCTACAAGTTCATATCAAGTGGTTTGGTAGCTACAAGTTCATATGAAGTGGTTTGGTAGCTACAAGTTCATATGAAGTGGTTTGGTAGCTACAAGTTCATATGAAGTGGTTTGGTAGACTACATGTCCATTTAAAGTGGTTTGGTAGCTGCATGTCCATATCAAGTGGTTTGGTAGCTACATGTCCATATGAAGTGGTTTGGTAGCTACAAGTTCATATGAAGTGGTTTGGTAGCTACAAGTTCATATGAAGTGGTTTGGTAGCTACAAGTTCATATGAAGTGGTTTGGTAGCTACATGTCCATATGAAGTGGTTTGGTAGCTACATGTCCATATGAAGTGGTTTGGTAGCTACATGTCCATATGAAGTGGTTTGGTAGCTGCATGTCCATATCAAGTGGTTTGGTAGCTATATATCCATATCAAGTGGTTTGGTAGCTACAAGTTCATATAAAGTGGTTTGGCAGCTACAAGTTCATATGAAGTGGTTTGGTAGCTACATGTCCATACTAAGTGGTTTGGTAGCTATATATCCATATAAAGTGGTTTGGTAGCTATATTTCCATATAAAGTGGTTTGGTAGCTACAAGTTCATATCAAGTGGTTTGGTAGCTACAAGTTCATATGAAGTGGTTTGGTAGCTATATATCCATATAAAGTGGTTTGGTAGCTATATATCCATATAAAGTGGTTTGGTAGCTATATATCCATATAAAGTGGTTTGGTAGCTACAAGTTCATATGAAGTGGTTTGGTAGCTACAAGTTCATATGAAGTGGTTTGGTAGCTACAAGTTCATATCAAGTGGTTTGGTAGCTACAAGTTCATATCAAGTGGTTTGGTAGCTGCATGTCCATATCAAGTGGTTTGGTAGCTACACGTTCATATCAAGTGGTTTGGTAGCTGCATGTCCATATCAAGTGGTTTGGTTGCTGCATGTCCATATCAAGTGGTTTGGTAGCTACACGTTCATATCAAGTGGTTTGGTAGCTGCATGTCGATATCAAGTGTTTTGGTAGCTACAAGTTCATATGAAGTGGTTTGGTAGCTACATGTCCATATGAAGTGGTTTGGTAGCTATATATCCATATAAAGTGGTTTGGTAGCTATATATCCATATAAAGTGGTTTGGTAGCTACAAGTTCATATCAAGTGGTTTGGTAGCTACAAGTTCATATGAAGTGGTTTGGTAGCTACATGTCCATATGAAGTGGTTTGGTAGCTATATATCCATATAAAGTGGTTTGATAGCTATATATCCATATAAAGTGGTTTGGTAGCTATATATCCATATAAAGTGGTTTGGTAGCTATATATCCATATAAAGTGGTTTGGTAGCTACAAGTTCATATGAAGTGGTTTGGTAGCTACAAGTTCATATCAAGTGGTTTGGTAGCTACATGTTCATATCAAGTGGTTTGGTAGCTACATGTTCATATGAAGTGGTTTGGTAGCTACAAGTTCATATGAAGTGGTTTGGTAGCTACAAGTTCATATCAAGTGGTTTGGTAGCTACAAGTTCATATCAAGTGGTTTGGTAGCTACAAGTTCATATGAAGTGGTTTGGTAGCTACAAGTTCATATGAAGTGGTTTGGTAGCTACAAGTTCATATCAAGTGGTTTGGTAGCTACAAGTTCATATCAAGTGGTTTGGTAGCTACAAGTTCATATGAAGTGGTTTGGTAGCTGCATGTCCATATCAAGTGGTTTGGTAGCTATATATCAATATAAAGTGGTTTGGTAGCTACAAGTTCATATGAAGTGGTTTGGTAGCTACATGTCCATATCAAGTGGTTTGGTAGCTACATGTTCATATGAAGTGGTTTGGTAGCTACAAGTTCATATCAAGTGGTTTGGTAGCTACATGTTCATATCAAGTGGTTTGGTAGCTGCATGTCCATATCAAGTGGTTTGGTAGCTACAAGTTCATATCAAGTGGTTTGGTAGCTGCATGTCCATATCAAGTGGTTTGGTAGCTACAAGTTCATATCAAGTGGTTTGGTAGCTACATGTCCATATCAAGTGGTTTGGTAGCTACAAGTTCATATCAAGTGGTTTGGTAGCTGCATGTCCATATCAAATGGTTTGGTAGCTACAAGTTTATATCAAGTGGTTTGGTAGCTGCATGTCCATATCAAGTGGTTTGGTAGCTACAAGTTCATATCAAGTGGTTTGGTAGCTACATGTCCATATCAAGTGGTTTGGTTGCTGCATGTCCATATCAAGTGGTTTGGTAGCTACAAGTTCATATCAAGTGGTTTGGTAGCTACATGTTCATATCAAGTGGTTTGGTAGCTGCATGTCCATATCAAGTGGTTTGGTAGCTACAAGTTCATATCAAGTGGTTTGGTAGCTACATGTCCATATCAAGTGGTTTGGTTGCTGCATGTCCATATCAAGTGGTTTGGTAGCTACAAGTTCATATCAAGTGGTTTGGTAGCTACATGTCCATATCAAGTGGTTTGGTAGCTACATGTTCATATGAAGTGGTTTTGTAGCTACATGTTCATATCAAGTGGTTTGGTACATGTTCATATTACACTGGCTTACTAACAGTCTACTAACACAGAAGGTCATTCATTTAATGTTGAATATCAAGCTTGTATCGCCACATTTAGATGATGAATAAAACATTGAAGCTTGTAAAGGCATGATGACAAGCCGACATAACAAATGAACCGTGCACTCTAGTCTGCACTGGGCTGCTTCTCCGCTCCTCCCCTCCCCTTACTACAGGTGTGCCTGAAACTAAACCATGAATGAATGATATGTTTGTAACACAGCAGGGTCATTACACTAGGCTGAAAATGTTCATTGTTTTCTTGTTCGCCTAATAATGTTAACCAATGGAAAGACACACACACATACACACACACACCCACCCACCAACGTCTTCCACGCTACTTTCCCTTCCCTGTTAAAAAATTTAAATACAAAATGCAAACATACTTTTGCTGATCTGGACTGGTCCTCTGAGCTCCTCTCCAGTTGAGCTGCATTGTTTAAATCCAAGAAATTGATAAATACTCTGCCATTGTTGTGTAACATGGCATCTCTTCTCTAGAGTCGTCTTTCTTTCTCTGCTTCACGTGAAGTAAAATCTACTCTAGAAGTGAAACTGAAACTATACACTGGTGGGGGGTGGGCGCACTAGGCAATTAATTTACTCAAGTGGATTCCTGAACACAAGAATGACACCGTTATCACTGACTGACTACTAATATTATTATAAATATTATAAATATATAATAATCATTATAAATATGTGTTTCCTGTCGTACCGAACTCGTACCGAACCGTGACCCCAAAACCGAGGTATGTACCGAACCGTGGCTTCTGTGTACCGTTACTCCCCTAGTAGCTACATGTCCATATCAAGTGGTTTGGTAGCTACATGTTCATTAAAAACACATTATTCCAAAGAGAGACTTGAGACTTGACTTGGACTTAATAATAATAATAATAATAACTTGGTTTTATATAGCGCCTTTCATAAAACCCAATGTCGCTTTACATTGGGGGAAAAACAACAATAACAAACATGGTGGACAGACACAACATACAGAGTGAGAAATTAGGGGTCAAAAACCAAGTTGAAGAGGTGGGTTTTGAGCAGTTTTTTGAACGAGTCCAGAGTTGGGGCGTTCTAGGGGGGGAGGTTCCAGAGGGTGGGAGCTGCCACACACTGAAAGCTCTGTCCCCGAAGGTCCGCAGTCTGGTTCGGGGGATGGAGAGCTGACCAGTGTCCGTGGATCGCAGGGACCGTGACTGAGTGTAGGGGTGGAGGAGGTCAGTGAGGTACTGAGGTGCCAGAGCGTGGAGGGATTTGTAGGTGAGCAGGAGGGTTTTGTAGGTGATGCAGGATTTGATGGGGAGCCAGTGGAGGTGGATGAGGGTGGAAGTGATGTGCTGCCAGGGTTTGGTGCGGGTGACGGGTGAGAACCCTGGCAGCTGAGTTTTGAACATACTGGAGCCTGTCCAGGGTTTTGCTTGGAACCCCGGACAGGACCCCGTTGCAGTAGTCCAGGCGGGGGGTGACGAAGGCATGGATGAGGGTCTCAGCTGTGGAGTCGGAAAGTGATGGTCGGAGTCTGGAAGAAGGCGGACTTGTGCCCCAGAGACAGGATGTCCTCTAAAGAGAATCCAGGCTCCTCTGGGGAAATGGCTGTATGGCTGTAAATAGTAGTTTAGTTTCTTTACTTCAAGTACACATTTATTAAAATAAATGTATTCAGCGTGCGGTGGCCACCCCAACAAAATCGAATCTCACTCCAAGGTTTCTATGAAACGTTGGCAGTCAGCTCGGTTAAAGTTCACACTTCAGTCCACCAATGATCCATTCTACAGGCCCACACTTCTCCCCTGACCTTTGACCCGTTTGTTGGAGTCTACTTTAATGCTGCCTCACTCCTAGTGTTAGTCCGCTGCCTGTGTTACTAGAATGTGAAAATGTTCCAGACCTCTCCCAAATACTTAAAGATGTAAAAGCAGGCTGTTGCGTAGGCGTGTTTGAACAACATGGTTATTGTTTTTGTTTCTTTAGACGTCTAACCAAACTGTATGAACTAAGACAGGGTGTTTGGGTAACACCGCTCTGAATACCAATTCCTCTAGCATTCCAGAATGCGTGTGTGTGTGTGTGTGTGTGTGTGTGTGTGTGTGTGTGTGTGTGTGTGTGTGTGTGTGTGTGTGTGTGTGTGTGTGTGTGTGT
>NC_140173.1:23944864-23969864 GCF_963971535.1 Notolepis coatsorum | reverse complement strand
TATGTGCGTGTCTGTATTTGTGAGCACCAGTTCAGCATGTGGTTGTATGTGCGTGTCTGTATTTGTGAGCACCAGTTCAGCATGTGGTTGTATGTGCGTGTCTGTATTTGTGAGCACCAGTTCAGCATGTGGTTGTATGTGCGTGTCTGTATTTGTGAGCACCAGTTCAGCATGTGTTTGTATGTGCGTATCTGTATTTGTGAGCATTAGTTCAGTATGTGTTTGTATGTGCGTGTCTGTATTTGTGAGCACCAGCTGTTTGCATGTTTGTGTGGATGCATGTGTGGTTTTGTGTTCGCACCTGTTTGTGTGTTTTATTTTTATTTTTTGTACATGTGTGTGTGTTTTGTTTGTATGTGTGTGTGTGTGTGTGTGTGTGTGTGTGTATGTATGGTTTTGTGTGTGTGTGTGTGTGTGTGTGTGTGTGTGTGTGTGTGTGTGTGTGTGTGTGAGTGTGTGAGTGTGAGTGTGAGTGTGAGTGTGTGTGTGTGTGTGTGTGTGCGTGCGTGCGTGCGTGCGTGCGTCCGTCCGTCCGTCCGTGTGTGAGCATGCGCGTGCAGCTCCACATGTTGCTTGTCCACAATATTAAAGGACAGGCAGGCAGGTAACAGGTGGTATAAGTCAGCATGCAGTCAGCCGGGGGATGACGATGTGAATGAGCTGCATTTGAAGCCTGAGAACATGGACTGCCAGCCTCCCCGTGCTCCTCTTAATGCCACGTCCCCTCGGACCACAAGCGGCTTTTCTTCTATGTGTTCTCACTGTCAGGCCATTTCACCTACCAAGAAACCACTCAAATCCCCCCCCCCCCCCTCTCCCCCTCCCCTCTCAGACCCCCAGAGGGATCCATCAAAATACACAGGCTTTCTGTTTATTACTGTACGTCCAATCAACATAACCGCCATGTTGGTTCCTTTATCATCGCCGATTTACTAACTAATGATTAACCTCTTAAGCCCATTTTCTGAAAATCCGCCTAAAATACATACCTAAGTAAATGGAAAAGTACAGTAGATTACAGTAGATTTCCTTATCTGTTCTTATGCACGCCTGGTGATACTAAATCCAAATTGAACTCCGGCATTTGAAAGATAATATATGTATATATATATAAATGTGCGAATTGGCTATAATAAGGTAATTTATAAGCTATAATATTATATATATATATATTAGAGGTGGGCATAGATACTTTTTTTTAATCTAGAATAATCTAGATTAAAATGGCTCATTTTAAGTCTGCCGAAGGCATTCAAAATATGTGTGTTCTACCCAAATAATGACCAGAAGTAAGTCCTTACTTTTTATTTCCTCCTTACGTTTCTCAGGCCAGGTGGCACATTACACCATGAGCCCATCTCCCGTTTCCAAAATGCATTACAGAATGTTTGAAAAAGCTGTTTTGCTATGATAATTGGTAATGAAATATCAAAATAATGTTCAATAAGATGTACTTGTGTTTAATAAGTTGTTTTACCATTTAAATCCTCTAATATTGGACGGGTCTTGTATTTACCTCAGGCCTATTTTCAAAAAATTACACTCATGGACATAATCCATTCTATTTTTTAATATGTACATGGTCTGTCTACATTTATTTAGACTAACATTGGTATTTAAATATTGAGTGCAGTTGAGTAATTGTGAAACTGTGGTGGATTAATGTAATTCACACACTGAAGTTGGAACTGTCTATACTAGGTTGCGGGGCCCGCACGGACCATTTTGCGTGTGGTACCACTACCTTCTCGACTCTACCTGAGTCAAATCGAGTTGACATGCAGGCAATAGCTTTATCTAACGCTATCATAGCATCATGATCTGTAATGTCATGACAACGCCAGCCCCGCCTGCCAACGCCATATAGATAGCGAACGTTAACTAGTGTTTGCAAACGAAGCCAACGTCATCCAGCCGACACCACAGATCTAGCTATGATGACAATGTTAGCTAACGCTAATGCTAACGCCAACGTTAATGTAGTCAGTGTAGCGGGAACGGTAGAGAAAGGCAGCACTTAATCTCATTCTATATCACGGCACGAAAAATAAATAAATTTTTTTATAAGAGGCCCGTCCTCTATTTGAATACCCTCCACTATTAGAGGATTTACGGTACATCAGCTAATGTAATTGGCTCCCAGACCCAACTTTGAGAATAGATTAACGGTGATAATTATTTTATCGCAAGATAAGAGTCCACCGTTAACTTAGCCCGGTAACGGCGTTAACGGCCCGACTTTAATATAACATATTATTTTTTTTTATCTATTTTTTCTCCCCCTATTTTCCGTATTATTCTCCCATCCCCAATTTTTTGTCGTTATGCCAATTCCCTTCCAGGTTGTTGCGTGCATTTCCCCCCCACTTGCCGGCCTAGGGAGGGTTGAAGACTGTCATGCTTCCTCCGATACATGTGGAGTCAGCCAGCCGCTTCTTTTCACCTGACAGCGAGGACTCTCACTGGGGGAATGTAACACATGGGAGGCTCACACTACCTCCCCCAGATCCCTTCCCTGCTGAACAGGCGCCCCGACCGACCAGTAGGAGTCACTGTTTACAACGACCAGGATACATACCCCACCGGCTTACCACCCGCTAACACTGCCAATTGAGTTAGTAGGGACGACTGACCAAGCCGGAGGTACCGCTGACAGCTGGATTCGATCGCAGAGTCTCTGCGGTGGTAGGCGAGTGCTTAGTCGGCTGCGCTACCCAGCCGCACTATATATATATATATATATATATATATATATATATATATATATATATATATATATATATATATATATATATATATATTCTATAATAATATTTCAAATTGCATTGGTCCGGATGGGAGAATTCAGTACTGTATCTACAGAACCTTCTGTTTAATCATCTTCCCTTTATTCATTTCCTTAGATTTTTTGTACACATCTCAGGAAGGTACTGAACGAGATCAGTGGCAGTTTTTAATGTTGTGGTGGTCATTATTAGAAAAATCATAATTCATATTCTCCTTTGTTTCATCACAATTTAAGCAAGCCTAGTAATAGACACAATATTTGTGACACTGGGAATACATTCCCTGAGATCCATAGATGTCCCTAGATACCAAGAATATGCAAACGGACCTTGTAGAAGTGGAGCAATATTACATTTACTTAGGTAGGTATTTTAGGTGGATTAAAAAAAAAAAAAAAAAAAAAAAAAAGGGTTAAGAGGTTAAGGGCTTAAGAGGGTAAGACCAGGAGCACCTGCGTGTGTACAGTACATGGACCTCAGCTCATCTCTCCTCTCCTCCACACTTACGAGCCCGGCGTCAGGGGGCTGTGTTCCGTTTCAGGCCTACAGGGGGGAGAGAGAGAGAAGAGAGAACGGAGAGAATCAATTAGAGCCGTGCCATAGTAATCCTGTTTATGTGCGGGAGTTTAAACAGGCTTTACACGTGTTGTTTAGCTGAGGGCCAAGGCTTTGTTCTTAGCACAGCGGGATGCAACGCGCACCCCCAACATGCTGCGCACGGTACACGGGCACAGTTGGCGGCGAGGACAGATGATAATTTATGTTAGAAGGAGGAGATGGAGAGGGACAGATGTTGCAGCAACATGGTGGTGTGTGTGTGTGCGTGTGTGTGTGTGTGTGTGTGTGTGTGTGTGTGTGTGTGTGTGTGTGTGTGTGTGTGTGTGTGTGTGTGTGTGTGTGTGTGTGTGTGTGTGTGTGTGTGTGTGTGTGTGTGTGTGTGTGTGTGTGTGTGTGTGTGTGTGTGGATTTGTCAAATATTACCCCACCTGGGTACCTGGAAACACGGCAACCTGGTCTCCAAGCGGGAATTGAACCCAGGACCTTCTATCTGTGAGGCGCCAGTGTTAACGTGCCATAGAACACCATTGCATTCAGTAGAACACCATTAACCTCTTATCCATCAGGCAAAATAATTTGGCTGAATCACTTACAGTATAGCACATCCATGTGTCTGGTCTCTTTCAATCACTCTGAAATAAAAGTTTTGTTTACTCATGTTTTTGTTTACTTGTTGCCAGAGGCCTGTTTTTGAGTTCCAGCTGAGAGGTAGGAGCTGTAAAACATAACGGTGCCATAGCCTGAAGTATTCGCTAGTACATCCAAACTTGATAACAATCCCACGAAAAATGTGTGTTTTACTAGTGTTTGTAATGTGTGTACCGGCAATAATTCGGCATGATTATCCAAAATGGCCGTCCGCTGCCATTCATTAAGACGCTCGAGTCAAAACAAATAATTTGTTGGTCTTCTTCTGCCCCTTTGTTGTTGCAATCAGCCCTCGCATGGGATACCGTTGGCTCCAGAATTTCATTGGTTACAAAGGCGGTCAATAATTCTCACCATCAGAGGTGACTGGTCCGTTCAGGACCCGGCCAAACCGGACACGGTCACTTGTCTGAATGTCTGGTCAAATGACGCTCGTCGGTTGTTTGGTCTTGTAACCGGAGACTGGAAGCACGAGTATGGTGTCAATTGAACGGCGGCAAATTTAACTTTCCAACAATGTATTGGTTGATCGGGAAAAACGTAGCCCGGAGCCGACAGACGAGGGCAAAGTGCCGCGAGGTGCGTGATAACCCGCCGTCGGGCCGTCCGATGTAGAAAAGGTTAAATTCAGTAGAGCACCATTACGTTCAGTAGAACACTGTTACAGTCAGTAGAACAACATTACATTCAGTAGAACACCATTACATTCAGTAGAACACCTTTACATTCAGTAGAACACCATTACAGTCAGTAGAACACCATTACAGTCAGTAGAACACCATTACATTCAGTAGAACACCTTTACATTCAGTAGAACACCTTTACATTCAGTAGAGCACCATTACGTTCAGTAGAACACTGTTACAGTCAGTAGAACACCATTACATTCAGTAGAACACCATTACAGTCAGTAGAACACCATTACATTCAGTAGAACATCTGTACATTCAGTAGAACATCTGTACATTCAGTAGAACAATGTTACAGTCAGTAGAACACCATTACATTCAGTAGAACAACATTACATTCAGTAGAACACCATTACATTCAGTAGAACACCATTACATTCAGTAGAACACCATTACATTCAGTAGAACAATGTTACATTCAGTAGAACACCATTACATTCAGTAGAACAATGTTACATTCAGTAGAACACCATTACATTCAGTAGAACACCATTACATTCAGTAGAACACCATTACAGTCAGTAGAACATCTGTACATTCAGTAGAACATCTGTACATTCAGTAGAACACCTTTACATTCAGTAGAACACCATTACATTCAGTAGAACACCTTTACAGTCAGTAGAACACCGTTACAGTCAGTAGAACACCGTTACATTCAGTAGAACACCGTTACAGTCAGTAGAACACCTTTACATTCAGTAGAACACCTTTACATTCAGTAGAACACCATTACATTCAGTAGAACAATGTTACATTCAGTAGAACAATGTTACATTCAGTAGAACACCGTTACAGTCAGTAGAACAATGTTACATTCAGTAGAACACCATTACATTCAGTAGAACACCATTACATTCAGTAGAACACCGTTACATTCAGTAGAACACCTTTACATTCAGTAGAACACCTTTACATTCAGTAGAACACCATTAAAACAGGTCAGCAAGGGAAATTCTAGCGGGGGCCGTGGTTCAATGTTAATTTGATTACTATGCATGTTCTTCCTGGTACGTAACACCAGCATCACAGTGTCACTGAAGAATAGGCTGCAGACCGCACAAAATAAATTAGTTAGACTCATTTTACAGTTGCACTTGCATCCCAGGACTCACCTACAACAGTCTCATTTCGACAGCCTCAAGTGGCTCAGAGTAGATGAGTGAGTAACCCAGATAAAACTCAGCGTGGTAGGCTACATACTGTAGGATTGTAAATAATGTTGTTCCAAAATACCTCAGAAATGACTTCACCAAGGTCAGTGACTTACATGGTCGCGGCACTAGAGGGAGCCCTACAGATCTAGTCCCAGTAAAATGTAAAAGATGCATTGGGCAAAACTCATTCCTGTACTCGGCGGCAGTAGATTGGAGTAGTCTACCAGCAGACATTAAATTAATAAGTCCCTATTCCTCTTTTAAAGGCAAAGTAAAGAGCTGGATCAGGAGAAGCAGAACATGGGTTTAATTATATTTTATTCATCTTAGTTGTTTTTATTTATGGTTAAGGTATTTTATTAGATTTTGAGGGGTATATTTTTTATTTGTATTAATTGTTTTTTATTGTATTAAATGTTGTACTGTATTTTATCTCCCTATCTTTTCCTCCCCCCTGCGTGGTGGGCACACCCTCGCTTTACCCACAGACTCTAACAAGTGCATGTTGTATCATGCACTCATACTCTCATACACCTACACACATCCAGGCACACACTCACCAGTACATTTTACTCACAGAAATCTGAAGGACCGCAATGGAAATAATTTGTAAGCTTTATTGCGTTTTTATTAGGGATGTCCGATATTATCGGCCGATATTGGCATTCAAATGTAATATCGGAAAATATCGGTACCTATCGGTAAAAAAATAATAATAATAATTTTTTTTTTTTTTTTTTTTTTTTTACATTTATTTAACCTTTATTTACCCAGGCAAGCAAGTAAGAACAAATTCTTATTTTATTTATTGTCAAAAGTATGCATAATGTTGTGTTAATTCCACGACAAGAGATATGTAATGTTAATTACCTGAGATTATTCAGTTTAGGGGGGAGGGGGGGGGGGGGGGGGAAACCCTGCATATATCGGTATCGGTTGATATCGGTATCGGAAATTAAGAGTTGGACAATATCGGTATATCGGATATCGGTAAAAAAGCCAATATCGAACATCCCTAGTTTGTATCCTTTTGATAATGGTGGGCCTTATATGTATACTTGTATATATGTTTCATTATCAATAAAGATCTCTATCTATCTATCTATCTATCTATCTATCTATCTATCTATCTATCTATCTATCTATCTATCTATCTATCTATCTATCTATCTATCTATCTATCTATCTATCTATCTATCTATCTATCTATCTATCTATCTATCTATCTATCTATCTATCTATCTATCTATATATCTATCTATCTATCTATCTATGTGTTACTGACATTCTGAGACAGCCACATGCTGGTCGCTGCCTGTAATGCAACCGTCAAACGCAACACTTCCCATCTACGCAACACTGTGTCTCTGTTTCCCCAGAGCTGCTATATAACTCTGTTTTAAAGTTATCAGAGGAACAACGTTTTCTAACTTTATTATCCAGAGATGGAGTGTTGTGTTCATCCACAGTTTAAATACAGTAGAGAGACGTCCTTGTGATGTATCGCATTCACACTCCAATTAGGATTGACTGCAAATACGTGGGCTGTCCAAAACGTTTTTCAAAACTGAGTTATAGCGTTCTTTAATGCAGGGGTTAAATTGTGGACATTCACTAACAACTAATTTGGCAGAAAGTCAATGTACAGATCAATAGACATCATTGGAATACAAACCGGCCTGATTGCATTCACAATCAGGCCACTATTATCCAATGACATTGAGACAGGGTGGTGCTTGTTATAACAGCCATACCTGCATGCCTGTTGGGTCTATATCACAATAAGTGCAGTAGACTGAGCCATGGATGACACCTGAGGTTTTAATCCCACACACATACAGAGCGCTGTGGCCATCAGCAATGTGTTCTTTACCCCACTTGGTAAAGCTACAGAGGCAGCCTATAATGTAAACCACGACTTGAACATATCAATTAGGGCTGACCCCGGCTAGTCGACTAATCGATCGAAAGGAGCCGTAGTCGACTGCCAACCTCTTAGGCGAATGCAAAAAATAAAATAAAATATATATATATATATAATATAACTATTTTTATCATTCTTTCCAAAAAATCAAAGAGGCCTAGAAGCGTGGGTAGCGCTAATGGCGCACATACCAGAGAGGCTAACTGCCTAAGAAAACAGGCACAAAGGCACTGAAAGATGATTCCACCCATCTCTACAAATGCCTCTACGGAAACGCCCCCCCTATACCTCAAAGAACTCATCACCTCTCACTCCTCCTCTCGACATCTCCGCTCTGGTCAGGCAAACCTCCTCCAGCGCCCAAGGACAAATCTCTGCACTGTGGGAGATCGGGCTTTTTGCTCTTCCGCTCCCAGTCTGTGGAATGCTCTCCCTGACTACCTGAGAGCACCACAGACTGTGGATGCTTTCAAGAAAGGCCTCAAAACTCTTTTACTACAACTTTTTAGTAGAGCCTTCTGTTGACTTTT
The DNA here is from genome assembly GCF_963971535.1 of Notolepis coatsorum. Taxonomy (NCBI): domain Eukaryota; kingdom Metazoa; phylum Chordata; class Actinopteri; order Aulopiformes; family Paralepididae; genus Notolepis; species Notolepis coatsorum. Next base: position 23,961,572 of record NC_140173.1, on the reverse strand, counting down.
TATCAAATTTTTTGCTCCACACATTTTATGTTCTTTTACAAATTTCTTTTATCAGTTTTATTTATTCTATGTTTCTCTATGTTATTCTATGTTTAGTGTTGCCTATTTTTATATTCGTTCTTTCCTTTATTCTCGCTAGTTTTTAAGTTATTTTAACTGTAGCGCTTTGAGATTTGCCTCGCAACTGTAAAGCGCATTACAAATAGAATCTATTATTATTATTATTATTATTATTATTATTATTATTATTATTATTATTATTATTATTATTATTATTATTATTATTATTATTATTATTATTATTATTATTATTATTATTATTATTATTATTATTATTATTATTATTATTATTATTATTATTATCTAATGAACACACTAGACTAGACAAATATCAAGATGTATCCATCAGTGGACCAATTGCATGCTTTCGCAGAGGACAAGAAGCCTTCAGTCGACTGCTTCAGACATGAAGCACCCCCCACAGCCCAAATGGAATGATACAAAAAGCAAAGATAAAAAAAGGCTAATTTTGGCCAATCTAAGTCGACCATACAAATCCTTAGTCGGGGACACAGGCCTAATATCAATACTACAATGCTACACATTGCCACACTACTGCTCGTCACACCAGAGAGAACAAGATGAGGGAGGGAACTGAGCGTAGTTTAGCTGAAGTCCACTGCTGCTATCACATGTAGCTGTAAAAAAAGAATCCTGACAATGAAGATGTTAACACTTTAATCGCCAAAGACGCCTTAACTCGTCATTCCCCGCCATGCTAATTCTGCCAATGACGTCGTAACACGTCATTGAGATCAATATTTCAAAAATCTGTGATCGCAATCATATTTCTCCCGCGGAGACTTGAGATCTACTGTTGATCCCCTCTCAACTCTCCAACAGTTCAAGAGCGCCATCTGGTGGCCGATCGGCGGATCGCCCAAACCGGAAACCGGAAACGGAAACTGGTGCTCATCCAAATTCGGTCCGATCACTCGCTATAGGTCCCCGGACTCGAGCTCGACACAATGGATAGCGATCCGTTACCAATAACTCGATAAACAACATGATTTGGACGTATATACTATTATACAACCTGGAGATGGATCGCATATTTCAACATCCCATAATAGGAATAGTTTTGCTCCACGCTCATCGCCCAACGGCCCGAGGAGACTGGGGTAAGTTTCAGCATTTATTTTTACCGTGTTCGATACAAACTGCTCTAATGATCATATCACCTACACTACATGAATCATCTAACGTTGGCCACGGAATTATAAACGACCCCCCCCCCCCCATCCGGTCAACATCAGATGATAAGTAGTAACTTCTAGAAGCACGTCCATTTGACATTTTTTATCTGGCGCCGATCGCTATCAAACTGTATTTGATCATCAATATAATGCATTTAGGGCTATAAATCACGTTTTGCAGAATGCTGCAGAAAACAATAAAAACATATTTATACTTTAGACCGTATTTTATTATGAATATGTGAATGAAAAAGTATAACGTTCCTACATCCGGAACGATAGATAATTGACGTTGAATGGGCCATAGTAATGTCAATTTAGCAATACAATTTAAAAAGTTATAGCCCTGCAAAGAAGGGGAACTTCTCCATAGACAAATAGAGCTGGCAGAGGATGGTATAAGGATGTACATAAGCGTGCAAGAAAGTGTTTAATCTCACTCACCAAAAAACGTCTTAGAAAGCCGCTGCATGGTGCAGGAATCAAAGCAGATGGGAAAAAGATGACCAGCAGTCAGTTATCGTGTGACGTGAGTTAACTCACCACTTTGTCATCTTTGATCTAAATATGAAAATATATACATATCCAGAATACACAGGTATCCTATGGAGTATGTATTCAAACCAGTCATGTAGTCTAATAGAGCAAAGGCTGAAGTGTCTCAAGACAACTCGGGTCCTACAGTACAGACAGTACTACAGAACAAATATCAGTACAGACAAGAGTACAGACATCAGTACAGACATGAGTACAGACATCACACATGGCATTTTCTGAAGATTAGTAAGAGGCGCCAAGAAAACAAATGAGCAGTATTTGTGAGTATTGAGCTGTACTGTACTGTACCCATTCTGCAATCTGTTAATAAAGTTTTCAATCGTGGTCAGGTGGCGTAGCAGAGATTGCGTTCGTCACCAACCCCGGATACGCTGGATTCGCCTGTTCGAATCCAGCTCACAGCTCCGGGGTTGTCACCAGCTTGGCTGGCCGTTCACACTAATACAATTGGCAGTATTAGAGGGTGGGAGAAACTGGCGGGGTGGGTCCGGGTCGTTGTAAACAGCGACTCCTACAGTTCGGTGGGGGCGCCTGCTCAGCGCGGATAGGATCTAAGGGCGGTAGTGTGATCCTTCCACACGTTACACCCTCTCAGTGAGAGTCCGCGCTGCCAGGTGAAAAGAAGCGGTTGATTGGCTAGATGTGTGTCGGAGGAAGCACGTGGTAGCCTCCACTCTCCCAGACCGACTGTGGGGGGTAAGTGCGCAGCGACCAGGAAGGGGATTGGGAATTGGCATAACGACTAACATTGGGATGGGAGAAAAATCGGAGGAAAAAAGAGGGGGGAAAAGTTAAAAAAAAAAAAAAATAAAAAAAAATCAATCAATCAAAGCCTGATTGATTAACCAAATAAACCATGTAATTTAGTTTAATAAGTAATAAGGGTATAATATATGCCACACGTGCATATTCAACCCAGTTACATTCATGGCATTACATTCATGTGAAAACAAATCAAAAAGGTAGGTGCAGTAAGGGGGACGCTGACGATAACTCACCCCCCACTTCCGACGTGCTGTTGGTCCATAACATTCAGTTCCACACTGCAGTCTTTTAAACTCCCCCGTAACTCCGGAAGAACACATTTAAATTAAAGGTGAGGACACTTTAAATTTTTTTTATTTAATCTATCGTAGGTAAATGTCACAGACATATTCTGTATGATATTAGTGCTCCATTTGAGCGCAGCTGCATGGACGAGGAACGTCTCCTACACCTGAGGTGCCGTCTGAAATGCAAGAGCGATTACGTTACATCACGTCCCTTATTACCCACACTCTCCTCTTAGCTAGCTTGGCATTTAAAGGTCTAAACGCAATTTTACTGTCAGGATCACGTCGACTCTACCTCTTCCAAGGCTGGGTTGTCATTAGCCTAATGCGTTTCAGCAGGGTAAAAAGAATCCTATGAAGGATTGTTTTTTCGAGTTTCAAACTGTATAAATAACATTGGAATGACGCTTTGGACAAAACCTGTTACATGTGAGCCAGGTCGTCATCTGTTAGCTTACACAGACCTACAGTAGCGTAGTAGAGAAATGACAGCCCATATGTGACAGCATCCAGCGCACAGTCGCCCGCAGTCAAATCGCGCAAATCACACCAGAAGAAGGTGTGTTTTTTATTTTTATTGTTTTTATCACAGTTTGAATGTTTATGAACATGTTTACTATAAAAGCTAACAGTTATAGTATCTCTAATAGTAACATTTGTTTGTTTTAAAATGCTGTTTGGAGACAGTTTTTCCTCATTGTGTGCCTCTGAGTTTCAAGCGACGCCCATAAAATAACATGGGCACATGGCCTTTGTTTACTATTGTTCTGTCTTGCAACATTCTGTTTTCTTAACACACTCGGCCGAGATAAGTCGTGTTAACTCGCCACCTTACACAACGCTAAATGTATTTAACCTCTTAAGCGCTGCAACTCTGTTGTAGTATAATATAATAATGATCAACTTTATTTATATAGCACCTTTCATTCAAGGATTGTAGCTCAAAGTTTTTCACAGCAGAAAAATAAGACAGTTATGAACATAAAATTGGCAGATCAAGAGCAATGCATAAAGTGCAGACATAACATTTGCATAAAATAGATGACAGCAAAGTAGACAATGTCAAAATAAGGCATAGAACATTAAATCACATAATCTTTCATATTACGATCTAACATCTTAATATGCCTCTTTGTTTGAGGTTTGATTGTCACTGATACACATAGAATAGACATGAAATTGGCAGAAAGTGCAACCGAACAAAGGCTCTACATGGCTACTTCATGATTCTCGAATCCTGACACAATATGGCTGAAAAGGGTAAAAAAAAGTGTAAAATAGACTGTAATAAAAGACAGAAAATGAGCATTGAATAGATTATCTTCCTGTATTGATTACTCCGAATCTGGACATAAAATCAGCTTGTCTGTTTGGTGTAAGTGAAGATATACGTTTTTAGCTTGCTTTTAACCTCTTCCACTCGTGCGGTCCATCGGCAGACCGCAAATGACGTCAGACTGTCTGACAAAATAATCGTTTTATTTGTCAAATAAATATTCAAGTATAAACATCATAACCATGTCACAACACCAGTTATAATGTATATTATCATCAATACGTTAGTTTACCAATAGGTTAAAGCGTTATTAGATAGATTTTCGTTTTCGTTTTTCTATTGTTTTGGTCACGAAAGTCGACCATTTTGGAAAGATTTTATTGTAGTTTCTTTGATGCCATTTTGAAAAGGACACAGAGGGCCATCATTTTGTTTCTGTTTTTGAAGAAAGAAAAAGAGTGCTTGTGTGTGTGTGTGTTTATGTATCTCCGTATTAAAGATGGAGAGAAGAGTAAGACATACAAAAGGAAACGAGAGAGAGAGAGAGAGAGAGAGAGAGAGAGAGAGAGAGAGAGAGAGAGAGAGAGAGAGAGAGAGAGAGAGAGAGAGAGAGAGAGGACATTAAAACATTTCAATGTGTGTGGATATGTTTCTTACATAAGGATGGTAAACACTGGCCCTAGGTGTGGAGCACACGGTCACACAGTCGTCACCCACGGTGTTGCATCAGTTTGTCCCGTGCCACACGTTTGGGTACACAAGGTTGCATAACGGCTTAGTCAACTGGGTGTAATGTGTGGTGCAGTACTTCGGTTGCTTCGTGACAAAAGATACTAGTAATGCTTCCACCCCTGTGGTTGTTGGACCACAATTCACCTGTGAAACACATGTGATGCAATTCAAAGTATTTGGTGGTTTGTTTGACCGTTGACAGCGTTGAGTGAGATGAGTCTACATGACAACAAGGTTTTGAGGAATACTCAACGATGGTTTCATGTGTGTGTGTGTGTGTGTGTGTGTGTGTGTGTGTGTGTGTGTGTGTGTGTGTGTGTGTGTGTGTGCTACATCTACTGTAGGCCCACTGTATGATGATGTGTGTTGTGTGTGTGTATGTGTGTGTGTGTATGTGTGTGTGTATGTGTGTGTGTGCTACATCTACTGTATATAGGCCCACTGTATGATGATGTGTGTTGTGTGTGTGTGTGTACAGTATATGTGTGTGTGCTACATGTACTGTATATAGGCCCACTGTATGATGATGTGTGTTGTGTGTGTTTGCGTGTGCGTGTGTGCTATATATACTGTATATAGGCCCACTGTATCATGCTGTGTGTTGTGTGTGTTTGTGTGTGCGTGTGTGCTACATATACTGTATATAGGCCCACTGTATCATGCTGTATGTTGTGTGTGTTTGTGTGTGTGTGCGTGCTCACATGTATGCATGTGTATATGATGCGTTTTGTTATAAGCCAAAATCCTACCTCTACACTATGATCTCTTTATGTTAATCGTTAAATGGATTATCTAACCCCCCCTAACCTCTTCCTCTCTCTCCCTCTCTCTCTCTCTCTCTCTCTCTCTCTCTCTCTCTCTCTCTCTCTCCTCTCTTCTCTCTCTATCTCTCCCTATCTCCATCTCTCTCTCTTTCTCTCTATCTCTCTATCTCTCTCTTTCTCTCTCTCTCTCAACAGATTGCCTTTTCTCAGCACAACAGTATCATGGATCTGGTTCAGTTCTTCGTGACGTTCTTCAGGTATGTCCTGATGTCTGACTCTGGATGGTGATCTACTAGAGGAGATACTAGACGCACACACATGCTCACACACGCTGCTCGCAGTGCCCTCATTGCCCCTCCCCCTCCCCTCACAGACCCGTCTTGTCACAGACCCATCTCATTCGCACCGAAGATAGCAAGTGTGCAGCTCCTCTTTTAACATCACTGAAGCATTAATCAAAATGGCCCAGTAAACTATTCACTTTAGTTTAATACACTAGGCTTTGTCTAACGTTATCTAGCTGGCTAGCTACTGATAGCTCATAACATCATTGGCGTTCGTTTTTTAAGCTGTTGGCTAACGTTAGCTAGCTACTGTTCTTCCGTTGCTAACATTAGCTACCTAGCAACTTTAGCTAGCTAATACGGGCTGTGCTGGCTGGCTACTTATTAATTCACAATGGAGTGGTGCTAACTAACTGTACAAATCGATGTGATTGGCTGAGACTGTATTTTGTACGGTTGGCTGGCTGGCTGTTGTGGATTCGGGTAGCCAGCTAGCTGGCAGTTCATAGTGCAGTAGCTGGCTGTTGTTGGCTGAAAGATCGAGTTTTCTCATAGCCGTGAGTAATCGATTGAGCCCTCCCATAAGCTATACAAAAAGAAAGTTTAATGTGACTGATCTAGTGAGCTAGAATCTGAATATTCCACCCATAAATAACTAATGTCAAATATAAATAACATAGCGTTTTGACGTTAACTAGCTAGCTAGTAGTACGGTGATATGTTGCCAATTGATTTCGGTAGAATAACGTTAGCGTGATTGGCCTACGTTCCGTTACATATTCATAATCATGAATGACAGCAATGTAACAAACAATATGGTCCGTGCGGAACCCTTATCCCCAACACATAGTTCCGTGTGTGAATTATGTTGAGCGACCACAAAAGATGAATCCAAAGTTGAATCCAGTAAGAATAGTACTAGGCTATATAACATACATCTGTGCAAGTAGATTACATTAGCAAAATGTATTGCACTTTTGACATGTAGCCTACATATTCATATATCATGAAAGTTTATTTGGAAGTATTTTATATTCTGTACTTAGTTTGAAAGTGGTCAGACAGTTCCCTCTGTGTGTAATACAGACAGTCTTCGCACATTCATAAATAACACTTACAGAAATGCTTATTGTGTACTGTAATAAAAGACGTTTTGTTCAATGGGGGATTTTTTTATGTACAGAATACCGTGATATATTGTGAAACCGTGGTATTTTTGCCAAAGGTTATCGTACCCTCAAAATGTCATACCGGCACATGCCTAGTCTACACTATAGGCTACACTAGGCTCACTGTTTTACTGCATTACAGTACTGTTATATTGTAGTTTTTTTTTTATCAATAAAAAAAATATATTACATATATATTGTTGGTGCTCCTTACATTTTGGTGGGTGCTCCTACATTTTAGCTGGTGCTCCAAACTTTTTGAAGTTGGGAGCACCAGTGCTACCAAGTAAAAATTTAAATTTCGAGCCCTGCTGTGAGTCAGAAGTGAATTGACTCAGTGTGACAACCAGGGGCATGACTGCATTATGTGTCATGAGTGCCGTGTGTGGGTGACCTGACTTGAACTGGTGACTTGCACTCAAGACTCAAACTTGGGATTTGAGTCCCAAATCGTGTCTTCATCGCCGTGGTATACTGGGGGGGGGGGGGGGGGGGGGTGTAACATCAACCCAAGAGACACTCTCAAAATGAGTGAGAGGAGGATGAAGAAAAAGCTGGAGGCTAATCCAGGAGAACCCGTCTCACTCCCTTTATGAGGAGCTATCCAAGATGAGAACCTGTCCCACCCCCTCTATGAGGAGCTATCCAAGATGAGAACCCCTCCCACCCCCTCTAGGAGGAGCTAGCCAGGATGAGAACCCCTCCCACACCCTCTATGAGGAGCTATCCAAGATAAGAACCCCTTCCACCCCCTCTATGAGGAGCTATCCAAGATGAGAACCCCTCCCACCCCCTCTATGAGGAGCTATCCAAGATAAGAACCCCTCTCACCTCATCTATGAGGAGCTATCCAAGATAAGAACCCCTCCCACCCCCTCTATGAGGAGCTATCCAAGATAAGAACCCCTCCCACCTCATCTATGAGGAGCTATCCAAGATGAGAACCCCTCCCACCCCCTCTATGAGGAGCTATCCAAGATAAGAACCCCTCCCACCCCCTCTATGGCGGAGCTAGCCAATATGAGAACCCCTCCCACCTCATCTATGAGGAGCTATCCAAGATAAGAACCCCTCCCACCCCCTCTATGGCGGAGCTAGCCAAGATGAGAACCCCTCCCACCTCCTCTATGAGGAGCTATCCAAGATGAGAACCCCTCCCACCCCCTCTATGGCGGAGCTAGCCAAGATGAGAACCCCTCCCACCTCCTCTATGGCGGAGCTAGCCAAGATGAGAACCCCTCCCACCTCCTCTATGAGGAGCTATCCAAGATGAGAACCCCTCCCACCTCCTCTATGAGGAGCTATCCAAGATGAGAACCCCTCCCACCTCCTCTATGAGGAGCTATCCAAGATAAGAACCCCTCCCACCTCATCTATGAGGAGCTATCCAAGATAAGAACCCCTCCCACCTCCTCTATGAGGAGCTATCCAAGATAAGAACCCCTCCCACCTCCTCTATGAGGAGCTATCCAAGATAAGAACCCCTCCCACCCCATCTATGAGGAGCTAGCTAAAATGAGGAGCATAGACTAATTTCCATTTCCGCCCCAGAATAGAGCCCCATCCTTGGCTCATTAAAAAAACATGACTGGGTGTGAGTTGCATAGCAATCTAATGAGAGAATCAAGTCTGTTGTCTTCAGGCGAGATTCTGCCACTCAACGAAGTGTGTTTGTGTCTGTGTCTCCGTTTTAAAGTAACTTAAAAGTAAATTACAATTATTTATGTTTTTTTTAAAGGGAAAATATTTTAGCCTTTTTCAACAACTTAATATGGGTTGTCTTTAGTTTTTTTTGCTGAACAAAGCCACTCATATTATGCATTCTAGCAGCCTCTATACCTCTCTGTTTCAGTCCTTGTCTTAATGGGCGGTTTGTGTGCCTGTAGCAAGCAAGCTGCTTTTATTGTACAAATATGATAATTGTGGTAAAGTAGTTGTTTAGCAGTAGTGCAGGAGCCTGTACCATCAAACAGAATTCAGATCCAACTTTCAGACTAGACGTGATGAAATCTTGTCATTAGAAATGTTGTCAGAAACACATTTTAAGTTGAACTTTAGGTAGAAAAGAGAAGATTTACGAACCATCTTGTACACACGCATCAAGATATCTTCACATACTTGCACGTTACTGACGATTGTGGTTGCAATTCTGAATGGCTCATTTCAAGCGGGAGGGTCCTCATCACAGATGAACTGCAGAAAAGGCACAATGCACATATTTAACATTGTGTTGAGACAACCCCTCATTGTAACAATGCAACACACAGGCAATAAGTCCCCTTTTAGTAACACAGTCATTCTGTACCTGATCTTTTATAACTGATACTAGTTTGGTTGATAACAAAGGGGTTCATTCCCACACATGGACTGAAAATGACCCATCAAAATATTTTGGAACTGGCAATTTATTTTTTATGATTTTAGTTATTTTTAGGATGCTACTCTTCTAATGTTTCATTGAAAATACTTCTCATTCCAACTTGAGCAAAACATTTTAAGTTAAGTCAAGTAATTTAAGTAAATTAAAAGTACTTTAGTACTGTGGTATATTCTAATCACAATACCTAAGGTTATTTACAGCACAATGAGGTTGCTATCTGGAAGGAGGGAAGATCACCAATGATTCAATGGTCTCCTCACCTGACTTAGTCAGATGAGAAATAAGCTTGTGCAGCCAGACAAAAGAGGAACTGTGGTCCAAACTCATTTATTTGCCGAGAGGCCAAAGGTGGATAAGCATCAGGTATATACAGGAATTATTCATAATTTTTCATAAGACATGATTGTACAAAAGGATGGATGAGGTTTACATAATCAAATAGCCCAGTCACGGTGGCTCTTCACATCAAGACAGTTTTGCACATAAATAGTAGTCATGTTATGTCAATGAAAAGAGAATGTACTGAGCAATACACATGGTTAAACCTGGTCTAAGATAGGGATCTTTACAGTTTACACTAAACAACACCCAACAGTGGGTTCCATGATTCACTCACATGTATTTTGCCAGGCACATTCCCTGGTGGGCGATGGAGGCTCAGCAAGACCCCCTGGGGATGGGTGTGTGGCTGGCCTCCCAACTAACTTTACTGATCCAATATTTATAGGTTAAATGACATCATTTTTAGACTGCCTTTTAACCAATCACAATTATCTCTAAATAAGGAGTTTGTTCCAATCAGCTTTGTCTTCTGGGAGGCGATACCCCCTCCCCCTGGTTTCCTCTGTGGGGGCTAGCTGCCCCCCCCCCTCCTCGATCTCCTTGTCGGTGTCTTCCTTCAGTAAACAGAGGGGGGGCCCATGGGCCCCCGTCGGTGTGGCCTCTTGATGAGCACAGAGGCTTAACTCTAAAACCTTTTCTATATTTGTATGGTTAATGTAATAAGTTACATATATATTCAGCATTAAACCAATGTGGCGTTGTCTTATATTTTAATACCAGATTTCTTATATAAAGTATACTGAATTAATAGTTCCTTGGTTTTCTCCCAAACAGTTTTAGCATGCGGGGGCTTTTATGACCTGTCCCCTGTGTCTCCAACTGTTCTCCTAAATACAGTTGGGTAAACAGTCTTAACATGAGAGGGGGTTGTCTGAAAGCTCCCCAGAATGTCACACAACACTACCAATCATGCCAGTAGCCTCCATGTAATGCTACAGTTCAATATTAAAGCATTATTTTGAATTAACTATTATAACAGATATTTTCAGTTTCAGGGTTGATCTAACAGTCTGCTCAAGTCAATATACCATAGTACTTACTTCAGTAATACTGGTATGTCTCAGCAGTCTTTCCACCTCTGTGTGCAACGTACTGTAAAATGTATTTGACTCTGTGTGTGCACGTGTTTATGCACACATGTGTGCCTGTGTATGCATGTCTGCGTGCTCATGCACGTGTATGTACAGTACTGTGTGTGTGTGTGTGTGTGTGTGTCACCGTGTGACCATGTGAGTAAGTGAGGTGTGATTCTGTGCCCCAAGTCGGCTCGCGGACATGAGTGACCTTTAGGATGATGTCATCAGTAGGGGACGGCGTTAGGTCTTGCCGACAGAACTGGGTCCTGTGATGCGTTAGTCACTGACTAGTCTAGAGTGGAGTTTGGAGTGACTGTCTGAACATATAAACAATAAAGGGGCTAGAGATACCTTTTTTATATAGAGTAGAGTTTTCTTTTTTATTTTGTTTATAATACATCCACAGAGCTTTTAGAAAGGTGCATAATACAATTATTGTTTTCCTCAAACATAATTATTGACGCATGTATTTATCATTTAACCTCTTATTATTATTATTATTATTATTATTATTATTATTATTATTATTATTATTATTATTATTATTATTATTATTATTATTATTATTATTATTATTATTATTATTATTATTATTATTATTATTATTATTATTATTATTATTATTATTATTATTAGTGGTAGTATTGTTATTATTATTATTAGTAGTAGTAGTATTCATAATCATAATCACACTCATAACAAGTATAATAATTATGTGTGTGTGTGTGTGTGTGTGTGTGTGTGTGTGTGTGTGTGTGTGTGTGTGTGTGTGTGTGTGTGTGTGTGTGTGTGTGTGTGTGTGTGTGTGTGTGTGTGTGTGTGTGTGTGTGTGTGTGTGTGTGTGTGTGTGTGTGTGTGTGTGTGTGTGTGTGTGTGCGTGTTTTGGTGGTTGGGTTACACAACTGTCGTTGGCCACAAATGTCAGAGACCTGGGCTATGACTGTAGTAGGCTAATGTAAAGCTGCTGTAGGCAACTCCTGAATAATTAGCAAGAGAGCCCAGCAGAAATACAGTAAGTTCACCTGCTCAGCAGAAATACAGTGAGTTCACCTGCCCAGCAGAAATACAGTGAGTTCACCTGCCCAGCAGAAATACAGTGAGTTCAATGGCATGCAAATATCTTGATTCTGATTGGCTGAAACAGTCAAGTTAACCGTTGTTATTTCGTATAACACACTCCACGTGACCCAAGATCCCTCCCACAATTGAATAACTTTTTCTGAATGAGTCCGCCATAGATAGACAAATGGAAGTATGAATATATTTCAAACAAATCCTCCAAAAAAGCTACAGTACAGTCAACTGGAATATGTTAGTTCATTACACATATGTTGGATTATGTAATTGGTTTGTCATGACCCATTGTGAAACAACAACAAAATTGCGGACTTAAAAAAAACCAAAAAATGGTCAGACTTGGATCTACTATTGGATCTACTTTATCTGTGGATGGTTGTGAATAAATCCCCATTATGCTTCAATTACTGTGTGTTTATTGTATAGCAATAAGGTTGGGTGAATTCGGCCATTGTATAAAAGCATTATATCACTTGAAGTTGTGTGTTATACTCATTAGATCACGCCTAGGGGGGTCTAACGACCCTCCACTGCGCGTCGGGCCTAACAACCACCCCTAGGTGTGATCTAATGAGTATAACACACTCCGTCGCGTGATGTAATGCTTAACTGGCCCAGCCCTGACATGGACCACATGACATGGACCACACACATTGACAGTGTTGTGAAGAAGGCACGACAACGCCTCTACTTCCTCAGGCGCCTAAGGAAGTTCCAAGTCAGTCAGAAGATCCTTAAGAACTTCTACTCATGTACAATAGAGAGCATCTTGACCGGCAACACCACCTCCTGGTTTGGGAATAGCACTGCACAAGACCGTAGCAGACTACAAAGAGTGACACGTTCAGCCGAACGCACAATTGGAGGGGGGCTCCCCACCCTCCAGAACATTTACAACAAGCGTTGCAAGGGCAAGGCTAAGAGAATCATTAAAGACTCCAGTCACCCGAACAACTGCCTCTTTGAACTGCTGCGGTCAGGCAAGCGATACCGGAGTCTCAAGGCGAGCACAGAAAGACTCAGAAGAAGCTTCTATCCCCAGGCCATCAGGCTGCTAAACGAACAATGAACACTACACAACAACAACCACCAAACGCACATAGCACACACATCCACACGCACACACTCACTTTAAACAAACACACTGTAGCACCCACTCCACACACTTTATAGCACACACCCACTTTAAACAAACACACTGTAGCACCCACTCCCCACACTTTATATTTATTGATGAAGGATTGCACTACAACTCGTACACCTTACTGTAAATTGTACCTAAATTGTACCTCATCCCATTTCTGCTTTGCACTATATAGTACTGTACATTAGTACACTGCATAGTATTGTATATTATATGGTAACTCAGAACATTGTACATATGTCTATACCGAACACTGTGACCTCATTTTCTTCTTCTAAATTACATGCTATACTATGTTATTTGATACTATCTTGTCTAGCACAGTCTCTGGAGCGTAACAGTAAGAAGCATTTTGTATGAAAGTATTCTGTACTTCTGTATGACAACTATTAAAGAAACTTGAAACTTGAACTGTTTCAAGCCTGAAAAAAAACGAAGGTTTTCCACAGACTCCCAGAGGCACCAGCAGCTTTAAGCTGAATTTCCCCCCAAAAAATTATAAAACATATTTCCCAGCCATATTCCCAACCTTGGACATCTTCATAAACGTGATGTTAGTGGCTTGAAAATTGCAGCCCCATCAAACAACAGGGCAGGAATTGGACAGGAACAACTGTATTCTGGTATTTTTGCCCATAATGGCAAACGAGTGTATGTCCAGGTGGGTGACTGATTTATATTTCCTTCAGAACCTCATTGGCTTGAAAGCAATCCCAAAGTCACCACACATCCCATACTGAGTACCATTAAAGGGACACACCAATATTATGGGCGTACCATCTTCTCCAGAGTCAGACAAGAAGATAGGTACCAATCTCCTTTCTGTGCGTTCAGTAGAAAGCCATCCAGATGCAAGCTAGCCTAGCTTAGCACAAATGAATAGAAGAGGATACATTTACATTTACATTTAGTCATTTAGCTGACACTTTTATCCAAAGCAATTTACAAGTTCTGTACGACAGAAGGGTACAACTCTATCAGCTGAGGATACGGATCAACTAGCCTAGGCGTTGGCCAAAAGCACCTCTCCCAGAGTTTTAAGCTACGCTAGTTGATCCGTATCCGCTTTCATTAATTAACACCATCATTGGTAAGTAGAAAATTGGGTTAGGGGTAAAACAATCTGAACTGATGAATGGGACCTCGTCTCTGACTTGTTTGCTAGGAAGAAAAAAATTATTAAAATTTGAGCAGAATAATTATCCCTAAATACATTCCAGAGATGACATCTGTGCAACATTTCATTTGAAACATTTATTTAAACACAAAAGGCACTGAGGTTTCCCTCATTTACAGACACGTCGAGTGTACAAAAGCAAACTCGGGGGACGTAAGTTAAGGACCAGCCAGTCACTAGAACGGGTTCCATAGGTTCCAAAATGCCATTCCAATAATGATGTCGTATAAGGGGGCAGCTTAGCAATAAGGCCTTGAAAATAAAAAAAATACCAGTGTTTGTTGCGCCTCTCATCAGAGAGGACTAGATAACCTTCTCATAAAGGACACAGTGATGAGTGCCCTATTTATCTTTAGAATGAATCTGATATAAGATATAACAGCAGAGGGTACTACGGGTATTGCACTACCACCCCTGCATGACTTATACAACAGAAGGTGTAAATCCAGAGCCTGCAGAATAGTGAAGGACCCTCACCACCCCAACAACAGCCTGGTCAAGCTGCTGCGGTCAGGCAAGCACCTATGCATACACGCAACAAGAACAGAGAGACTAAGGCTCAGCTTCTTCCCTCGGGCCATCAGAACATTGAACACTAATCTCTCCACAGACACACACACACACACACACACACACACACACACACACACACACACACACACACACACACACACACACACACACACACACACACACACACACACACACACACACACACACACACACACACACACACACACACACACACACACACACACACACACACACACAACCCACACATTCTGCACTCTCTCACACACAAACACACCACAGGTCACTTTAAACACATAAGAAAAGGTCACTTAAAGGAAAGAAAAAAGGTCACTTTTAAAGGGAAAAAAACAAAACATAACTGGATGTTTTTGTATAGTATAGTTACGATAGCATAGTGACATAGAGTATAACTGTATATTGTATAGTAGTGTACATACTGTAGGACTCATTTCCTTTTGTATTTTATCTTAGTACTTTTATCATGTCTATTTTATTTCTATTCTATTTTATTCTATTATTATTATTTGTATTTTTTACACAATCGAAGCGGGCATGGCCACCTTCTTTTCACTATATGTCTTGTGTATGTATGTGATGAATAAACCTCTTGAATCTTGAATCTTGAAACTCCTGAAAGACACATCCACCTACGAGCTGGCATCCCAATTAACTTCACTCCATTAAAATAGGATCAGTAAAGTGTGCTAGACCCCCCCCCCCCCCGCGTTAGGCTACTTGCTCCACTCTCACTCAAACGCACACACGCAAACACACTCTCACTCACACCGACACCCCCCCCCCCCCCCCCACCTCCCTCCCTCTCCCTCTCTCTCGGTGTCTCTCTCTCATGCATCCATCCACCCATCAATTCATGAATCATTTCCCTCTCATCTCCAAATGAGAGAGCACAAAAAAAAGGAATATTATCATAATTACCCAGCGTTTACGCCTGTGTCCTCTCTATCTCTCTCTACCTCTCTCTCTCTCTCTCTCTCTCTCTCTCTCTCTCTCTCTCTCTCTCTCTCTCTCTCTCTCTCTCTCTCCACAGTCTCCAGTGCTAATTGATGACACTGGATCAGCTTGGTCCAATTATGCATCTCTCCTTTGCTTGATTAGCAATCAGCTTCTATCTCTCTCTCTCTCTCTCGCTCTCTTTCTCTTTCTTCCTCTCTCTGCCTCAAACATGCCCAGGACAGAGAAGTTACTCTGAGCTAAGTGGCTAACGAGGCCCCATCAACTGGCACCAATTAATAATAAAAAAAAAATGGCCATCCCTATTAGATCCTCTGTGGACATTTTGCAGGCAATTTATTCAGACAACAGAGTGGCTTTTTCTTCTTTCTTGTGTTCTTTTTGGAAGATTTTTTTTGGAATCCCGTGTGGAATCATGCCTTTAATACTGAGTCTTATGGATGCAAGGCTTAACAGGGTTAGGTTAGCATGAACCTATTAACCCATTTAGACATGGATACCAGTAACGGATCTGACATAATATTTGTAGCATATCAGGAGTGCATAATACAAACACTAGACACTAGGAGTGTATTTTAATTACTTGAATTACTTTTCTATTTTAATCACCTTATTGTGAATACATTTGTGAATACCTCTTTTACCTCATTTCTACTACATTTTAGTTTTGTATATTGTATTATGTTGTATATTGTTTGGTCTTTTGCTCTTTTATGAAGCACAATCTAAGGAGGGTCATACAGAACCAAGCATTTCACTATAATGTATACTTATGTGTGACAAATACAACAAACTTGAACTTGAGGAGCGGGATGGCAAGTGCAGCTGCCTTGCTCAAAGGCACCACGGGACTCTGTAAGTGAGCTATAGTGGCTTTGCTTCGTCTACACCAGGGGTGGGCAACTTTGTATATGG
>NC_140173.1:23919864-23939864 GCF_963971535.1 Notolepis coatsorum | reverse complement strand
GACATCGACCTAGAACTAATAGGAACCCAAGTAGGACAATAACACTACCTTATGCATACTGCACCTTATGTGGATACTGTGATACTGTGATACTGTGAATAATGAATAATGTATATTTCAGTTAGTTAGATAGTAAATTATATTGACCTATTTGTTTACACTGCTTGTGTTGTTTTCACTACCTGTACCCCCCCCCTTCCCCCATGCTGCTATGATGCCTGAATTTCCCCAAGGGGATCAATAAAGGAATATCTTATCTTATCTTAAAAGGAAAGATGAAATTACCTACCTGGGTTCCATCCTATAGAGGCAAATCTTTCCTGTGACAAAATGGGATCCAATGTAATAAAACTAAGTCAACCAACGAACTAGATTCCTGTACCGGATCTCCTCTCTGGTAAACAAGAATACCTTGAAGACTCTAACAGGAGCACTCATTCAAGGGTACTACGACTATGCTTGCACCTCATGGTACCAAAGCACCTCAAAGGCACTAAAAACAAGATTACAAACATCACAAAACAAACTGGTCAGACTACTGCTTGACCTTACTCCTAAAACCCACCTCACCCCTGTCCACTTTGACAACCTAGGATGGCTTAGAGTAGACGACAGAGTACAGCAACTTGCAATGGGCCTGGTCTACAAGATACACTACACCACTAAGATACCCATGTGCATGTCGAAATACTTCCCAAAGGTCAGTGAATACCACGACCACAACACCAGAGGGAGTTCCACAAATCATGTTCAACCCAGATAAAATAATAATAAAAAAAATAAAAATAATAAAAAAAACGTTTTTTTTTAATAAAAGAAAATAGTCATAACTTAGAAATTAGATTGCATAGGTCTATGAATCGATATCGCGATTCTGTTTTGATTAATTGCCCAGCCCTACAGTGTGTACAGTAAGTTAGCTTGGTGATTATCATTGTGATGTAGGCTAAGCTGCCTAGCTACTGTTAGCATACAAGTACTGTAGCCTACTTACTTTTTCATCCACAACGTTTTTTCTGATCCAGATGCATAAATCCACTTCTTCATGTTGCTCAGTTGCTGGTTTATACTTCGGTCCTAATGTTGGCGCAAAGTTTAATTTAGCCTGACTTGTTATAGCTGTACAGCTTACTAACTACTAAACAACAACTTTCTCATAGTCTCAACTTTCACATAGTCAAAATGGGTCCAGCTGCATGTGAGGAGGATAGGTTTAGCTCGGGCCAATCTCAAGTTTCTCAAGTTTCTTTATTAGTTGTCATACAGAAGTACAGAATACTTTTATACAAAATGCTTCTTTATGTTACATTTTGTATAAAAGTATTCTGTACTTCTGTATGACAACTAATAAAGAAACTTGAGAAACTTGAGATTGGCCCGAGCTAAACCTATCCTCCTCACATGCAGCTGGACCCATTTTGACTTTGCAATGCAGAAATCTCTGATTGGATTTGCAAGGCTGCCAATCATATTCAACCTCCGTGTATTGGATGTCAAGGGCTGTCAATCAATCAATCCTCCATTCAATGGCAAGAGTTTAACTGCACAGACCGTTCTTAGATGAAGTTAATAGCCTATTTTGATTCGCTGTTATTTATTATTTATTTAACAATGGGTCACACCTGTGAAGTTTTCTTCACGAATAATTACTGCAGGCAATACTGCAGTGCAGGCCTGCTCAGAGCTGTCAATTTTGGCAATTTTTGAAGAAAAAAAATTCACTGGCATTTTTTTTACAGAGGAAAACATTTATAATAAAAAAAGATTATAATAATAATTTAAAAAAAAAATATATATATATATAGTTTTTTTTTTTTTTTTTTTTTTATATATATATAGGTATATGTAAATTAATAATAATTATGAATTATGAGTGAATTTGTGTTTCACGTGTTGTCATAGAGAAACCTCCACTGCTATATATCTAACTGTGCATCTTGGGAAGAAGGAAGAAAAACGCGGCTTATTATTATTACCGAGGCGCACGGCATTAATAATGGATCAATGCCACGTCAATACTATTATTATTATATTATTATTATTGGTCTACAAGTTGTTTAGCGAGAGGATGGTGGTAATGTGCTTCAATAGAACAATGGATCAATGCCATGTCAAAACTCGCTCCGCTGATCTGAAGGGCTCGCAGACAGTCCACACACACGCGCGCGCGCACACACGGCTTGCAGCCACACACACATTTCCACTGTCCAATAGACAAGCGCCCTTTTCGACCGCGTGACATTGTTCAGAAGGTCTCGGTGCGCTGACAGATTTCTCTATGTGAACGCAGGCGAACCAAATGAAGAATGCAACAATGTTGCAACTTCACCCCCAGAACCGCACCGAGTCCACCAAAACTATATGTGAAAGCGACCTTAAGGCGAGCACAGAAAGACTCAGAAGAAGCTTCTATCGCCAGGCCATCAGGCTGCTCAACGAACAATAAACACTATGCAACAACCATCAAATGCACACAGCACACACACCCACACGCAGGGGCGTAGCTGGGGGGGGGGTAGCTTAGGATGATTCCAAGGGCCCAGCACTGGGGGGGGGCCCAACATTTTTTTTATTTTTATTTTTTTTACTAGACATCACTCAGGTGTATTATTGATGCTCTCATTGATACTATGTTTGTTTCTGAAGTGTGTGTGTGTGTGTGTGTGTGTGTGTGTGTGTGTGTGTGTGTGTGTGTGTGTGTGTGTGTGTGTGTGTGTGTGTGTGTGTGTGTGTGTGTGTGTGTGTGTGTGTGTGTGTGTGTGTGTGTGTGTGTGTGTGTGTGTGTGTGTGTGTGTGTGTGTGTGTGTGTGTGTGTGTGTGTGTGTGTGTGTGTGTGTGTGTGTGTGTGTGTGTGTGTGTGTGTGTGTGTGTGTGTGTGTGTGTGTGTGTGTGTGTGTGTGTGTGTGTGTGTGTGTGTGTGTGTGTGTGTGTGAGATATATATAGAGAGAGGGGCAGACCAGGCTGCAGAAACAAATTAGTGGGGGGGCATAAAATGTTCTCGGGGGGGCACAATGGTTTTTCAACACAGGTTCCCTTTTATACGTTTCAGCTGGGACAGCGGCGCTGTGGCTTGCTTGGCGCTGCCCACGGTGCTGAACTAAACAGCAGAGAGGCAATTGAAAAATCCTTCAAGTCCTTCATTCCGACAGCCATCAGACTATACAATGCATCACTGTGCCTCACTGCATCACTGAGCACAGAGTGACAATTACCATCTTCCTGGACTCTTACTTTTTAAACAGCACTGTGCAATATTACACCTACTGTAGACTTCAGTATATTTTTACTGTATTTATTTACTGTATCTTTTATTCTATTTTTATTCTATTTCATTTTATTCTATTCTTAGGCCATTTGTTTTGTTATTCTTAATTGTGACTTGTTCTGTCTAAATGTTTAATGTTGAGTGATTTGCAGTGTCAAATTTCCCTCAGGATAATACATTTCTATTCTATTCTATTCTATATCTTTGAAAAGTCTCCATTTATTCAACACTTCTGAATTCACTGACAAACTGAACTGAACTGACAAAAATAACTGACAAAATTCCTCCACAGGCTACTCACCATCATAAGTAGAGAGGCAATCGGTGTTTGGGGACAGAGTGAAATCTTCTTAAAACACTGCTCCTCCACTCATTCCTGAACTTTTTTGTTAAGTCCTTCTCAAATGCCAACTGAATTAAATTGGCCTTAGTTGCGTCGATGAAGCATACTAAGGCGATGTTCTGTAAAGACGTTCTTGAGGGTAGAAAACGAATTCTCACAGAGTGCCGTGCTAGCTTCAGTAGTGTTGTTGTTGACATCAGTGCCCACTAGGGCTGTCCCCGACTAAGGATTTGGATAGTTTACTTTGATTAAAAAAAAAAAAAAAAAAAAAAATTGCCAGGGTGGGCACAGCTGACTCAGTGGGCGGGCCCGGCCCCCTAATGCCCGCCCATGGCGCCGGGACTGGAGAGGGGGGGCTTTGGTAGACTATTGCAGTGGTTCTCAAACTGTGGTAAGCGTACCACTAGTGGTACTTGGTGGTACTGCTGGTGGTACTTGAAAACATTTCCAAAGTTGTGCAGTCAGGCCACTGAACTTAGAAGCAGGCCAGGCCAGTGTTTCTGGTTGCGGCGGTGCGATAGTTAGATAATCTAAGTGGGGAACAACCAGGAGATCACTGTGACAGAGAGTAATGCAGTCTAAACAGTCATAAATCTTTAATTAAACTTCAGCCCTGATCATAACCATTTATTTATTATGTGAATATGTACTGTTGGACTGTGGTGATTCCATGTACGGATAAATAAAATGATGATGATGATGATAACCATTTATTTTTAGATTTCTTGTAATGTCAGATACAAAATGAAATACTCCCACTTTTCTGAAAAGAGTTGGTGTTAAATCTGACATTACAAAAAATCCATCAAAATATGTGTTGCTGCTAATCATTGACACATGCCTAGCCTGTAATAATCTCCCCCAGAAAAATGTACTTTGCATTTGATATATTGAAAATATTTTACTTTTGTGTTTTTTTTAACAATAATTTGTGATGCCATCACACAAACTGGCATTTAAAGGGTAAACATTCAAAAATGTATTGAATATGTGTTTTCTTCTTTTTTACAATAATTTGTGATGCCCATCACAAACACTGGCATTTAAAGGGTAAAAATGCCTGCACCAGAATGCAGGAAATTAAGTTTTTGTAACAAAATAAGTGTGTGTGTGTGTGTGTGTGTGTGTGTGTGTGTGTGTGTGTGTGTGTGTGTGTGTGTGTGTGTGTGTGTGTGTGTGTGTGTGTGTGTGTGTGTGTGTGTGTGTGTGTGTGTGTGTGTGTGAGAGAGAGAGAATGACGGACAATTGCTTGCTGTGTGAGAGAGAGAGAGAGAGAGAGAGAGAGTGAGAGAGAGAGAGAGATAGAGAGAATTAAGTACATTTGCTGAAATACAGTTGTTCTTAATTTTCTCACTTGCTATGTGAGAATGTTAGTTATTATGTTCTCAATGCCCCTTGCATTGGATGAGTTGTGTGGAAGCGTAGTATCTCTTTGTACATTGTGGCTGTGTCTGACAAAAGTTAACAATAAATAATGGTATCAGGAATACATTTGCCTCCTGCATGAACTGTGCATAGCTGAATAGTCATATGGTGGTACTTGGAGAGCCAACTACGTTCTCAGGTGGTACTTGGTGTAAAAAGTTTGAGAACCACTGGACTATTGCATTGGTCCATTCATTGAAGATGAACGCAATGCGACATCCTTTACTAGGCTCACCCACCAACAGTGCAGGTGCTGAACTGCTGATCCGAATGTATAGGTAAAAACCATATTATGCGTTTTCATCAATAAAAAAATGGCCAACATTTTTTTTGATCGCGCGCTTACGCGCGCTCGCATTCACTGGGGGCCTACAAATACATTCTTTCATGGGGCCCAGAATCTGGAGCTACACCCCTGCCCACACGCACACACTCACTTAAACAAACAACACACTGCAGCACCCACTCTACACACTTTAGATCACCTAAACACACTTTACACTTTATATTTATTGGTAAAGGATTTGCACTACAACTCGTACACCTTACTGTAAATTGTACCTAAATTGTACCTCATCCCATTTCTGCTCTGCACTATATAGTATTGTATATTAGTACATTGCATAGAATATTGTATATTGTATGGTAACTCAGTTACTTCTATTCTGCATCGAACATTGTACATATGTCTATACTGAACACTGTGACCTTTTTGTACTTCTATTTTACATGCTATACCATTTTATTTCATACTATCTTGTCTAGCACAGTCTCTGGAGCGTAACAGTAAGACGCATTTTGTATAAAAGTATTCTGTACTTCTGTATGACAACTATTAAAGAAACTTGAAACGCACGCACGCACGCACGCACGCACGCACGCACGCACGCACGCACGCACGCACGCACGCACGCACACACACACACACACACACACACACACACACACACACACACACACACACACACACACACACACACACACACACACACACACACACACACACACACACACACACACACACACACATATATAATCTGTAATGTCATCAAACAGCGACCTCTAGGCAAAAGATGACAACACGGTATTGCACTTTGTTTACAGTTTTTGTTTTTGTGTGCATTGCATTTCAGTGGGTATACTGTAGGGGGAGGGGCTTCTACTGCCAGCCACACCGCAGGCTCTGCCAAGAGAGGTCTGGAGAGATTCACAGTATAATAAGTTACTAAACCCCAACCCACATGTCAGTCCAAAACAAAAAACATAAATAAAACAAGTGCAATACCAAGCAGGGCTCCAGCAGGGGTAGGCAACCCTAGGCACGCGTGCCTGCATAGGCACGCGGGGGCATTTGCATAGGCACAGGGGGCAGCACCAAAAAAAAAAAAAAAAAAAATATTTAATTTTTTTTTTTTTTTTTTTTGCTTTGAAATATTATAGTGAACTATTTTGTACTGTTGTCGCATTTATCTTGTTGAAATCCTCCCACAGGTTCTTTTTACTTCCACATATTTAATTGAGACCCTTTATTTGTTTATTATTTCAATTTAGCTGGAAATACATTGCTACATCATTCAGTAACATTTGCAGAGCCTTATAACAAAAACATTATTACGGTCACCATTGTGACCAGTGGGATTAATCAACAAATTGTATTATTTATTTTTCTATTTCATTGAACATTGCACATGTTATAAAAGCCATTTTTTTACTCAAAATGTGAGTATTACCAAGTCAACTTGTGTTCTTAAAACAATGACAATAAACATAGTTTTATTAGGTTGAAATAATGTGGTTGTGTACTTATTTTTCTGTTAACTTATTATGGATTGAAAACTGAAAACCTTAATGCACAGTAACTGAACTCAATATTTGTAAGTTCTGGTAACTAATAATTTTCTTTTTACAGTGTAGTATTGCGATCAATCAAAACTTATTTACACGATATACCTCACATTCACCCTCCATTCACATCCTGGTGTTCTCCTGGTGTTCTCCATTAGGCCTGTAGGTGGAGCTATGACAGCACACGTACAGTACACACACCGATGGTGTGTGATGTGTCCAAAAATGAATGGGCAAATGTGAGTGAAATGGTCGCACTGTATGCAGCTGTTTGTCTGCATTGCATTCCCCCCCCCCCCCCCCCAACTCAGATTTAGGGTTGATACAACCATCATAATACTATTGTTAATAATAACAATAACAATAATGATGTAATAATGTAAAAATTATCATTAAAAAGACCTGATTATGAGAGAAACAAAAATTACGATGCATGGAATATTGTTGAGGCACACTAGTTACAACTATATTTCAAACAGGCACTCCATGTCAAAAAGGTTGCTGACCCCTGGCCTAGAGGTTACTGTTTAACGGCATTAAAGATTATACTTTCAAATACATAGTAGTAACATAGGCATACACACACACACACACACACGCACGCACGCACGCACGCACACACACACACACACACACACACACACACACACACACACACACACACACACACACACACACACACACACACACACACACACACACACACACACACACACACACACACACACACACACACACACACACACTTTTTATTGTATTTTACTGCCATTATTTATATTTACTATGTACCACTGCTGCTAGAATATTTGCACTAAGTTGTCTTTTACCTCTATATTTATTTCACTCATTAATTTCATTTTTAGCTACTGTTTATATTGTATATAGTCCTGTATATTGCGTGTGTACATTGTGTCCTATATGTTACTTTAGGTTTATAGTGTCCTATATGTTACTTTATGTTTATATTAGATATTTTTATATACACCGTGGGAAGGGGGGAACGCAATTAAAATGTTCTGTATGTCTTGCACATTATGGGAAATGACAATAACGTTGACTTTGACTTTGGCACACACACACACACACAAACACGCTTTGTACTTGTATTCTGTATTGGTTTTAGTTTTTGTCTTGTTTATTAAGTGTGTTTTTATGGACTCTTGGAGAAGTATAGAATAGAAGTATATTGTTTTATTTGTCACATTATAAGGTACATGTACATTACAGGGAAATGTTTGGTTCTGTATGAGCTTCCTGAGATTGTGCTTCATACAGTAAAAAAGTTTTTTTTAAACACTATACAAAATATACAATATACAAAAGTAAAATGTACAAAATGCTAAAGAAAATGTAAGAAGAATATAATGAGGTAGAAGAGGTAGTGCAACTGTGTAAGAATAAATAGATACAATGTGGTGTAAACAGTGTTTAAAGTGAGTGTGTGCATGTGGACGTTGTGTGCCAGATGAGTTATGTTACGTTGAGTCTTGGGGATAGCAGCTCCTTCTGAGTCTCTCTGTGTTGTCCGCGGGACTCTGCGGCAGTTCTCATAGCCTCGGCTAAGAGAGACACTAGCGCACGTATACCATGCACACGTACTCCCACGCGCGTTCCCAGCCCGACGACACACATCCTCATTCTCATTCCTCTCCTCTGGTTCCCACCCACACGCCAGGCAGAGTTCCACATTCTCCCCATCGTCTAATCAGTTCGATTCCCATTAACCGTGGCTGAGTGGTTTTAAACCCAGGGCCATCCGGGGGCCGGCCAACTGTTAACAAACCCACAGACACTACAGACTCATCAAGGCCAAGTCCCTCTCCTCTCCCCCTCCTCCTCTCCCTCTCCTCCTCTCCTCTCCTCCTTGTGCTCCTCACTCCCAGCTCCTCTCTAATGCCTGGGTAATAGCAACAATTAGCTCCGTGCGCTCCACCGGTTAGATGGCTAAGCCTGGCCCCCCATAGCCCATTACTGGCTGGCTGAGCTAATACAGACTGCATGGGGGGAAGCTCTGGCCTGATTGGACTTTGAAACCCAGCCACGGCAATGAGGCGAGTTCGGAAGGAAAACTTGTCCACAGCGGGAATGACAGGGTATTCTTTCGTTGTGTACGGGATTTACTATTTTAGTCTTAGTCATGTATATCACCTGGCACATCCAGTCCGCAGGATATTAATGGCATAACAATTATATGATATGTGAATATATATACCCTATATGTACCCTAATACATATACTGAACAGTCTCATTTCTCTCTGAAACATTCACTCATACAAAAACAAAGACTGAGGCACTCATATACAGTATATATAACAGAGAATGCTTCTATGTGTATTATTAATGATAATAATAATAACTATGGTATGATTATCATTATTATAATATATATATATACTATATATATAATTAGTATAGTATATATGCATACAATAATAATAAATAATAATGGATTGGATTTATATAGTGCTCTTCATGACACCCCAGAGACCCCAGAGCGCTTACAGAGTCCATTATTCGTTCATACACAGTCATACCGGTGGTGGTAAGCTACAATTGCAGCCAGAGCTGCCCTGAGGCAGACTCACGGAAGCGTGGCGAATAATCATCGCCTACGGCCCCTCCGACCACCACCAACATTCATTCACATGCATACACATTCATACGAGGCAAGTAGGTTAAGTGTCTTGCCCAAGGACACAACGGCAGTGGGATTTGAGCGGGATTCGAACCACCAACCCTTCGATCATTGGACGACCAGCTCTACCCCTGAGCCACGCCGCCCCACAGCATAACTAGTAAGAGTAGGTACAGCAGTGGAGGTTATTCCATGACAACACGTGAAACACAAATTCACAATTCACTCATAATTCATAATTATTATTAATTTACATATATATATATATATATATATATATATATATATATATATATATATATATATATATATATATATATATATATATATATATATATATATATATATATAGAGGTGGGCATAGATTAATTTTTTTAATCTAGATTAATCTATCTGCAATCCTGGATTTAATCTAGATTAATCTAGATTAAAATGGCTAAAAAAAAAAAAAAAAAAAACTGCCGAAGGCATTCAAAATATGTGTGTTCTACCCAAATAATGACCAGAAGTAAGTCCTTACTTTTTCTTTCCTCCTTATGTTTCTCAGGCCAGGTGGCCCATTACACCATGAGCCCATCTCCTGTTTCCAAAATGCATTACAGACTGTTTGAAAAAGCTGTTTTGCTATGATAATTGGTAATGAAATATCAAAATAATGTTCAATAAGATGTACTTGTGTTTAATAAGTTGTTTTATTCAGAAGTTAACACAAATAAATAATATTACCAGTACAGTACAGTATATAGCACTCTCAGGAGCAAAACAGAAAGAATCATTTCAAACTTGAACTATGTGACATGGCTTGAATCAACTGCTCCAGTGGAGTTGCTCAGTGGCCAATGGTGTCAACTGTGGTTGTCAGTGGCGGACTGGGACACAAATTCAGCCCGGGACATTCAGACGCACCAGCCCACACACCGGCCCACGCACCGGCCCCGAAACCGGCCCACACAATGGCCGTTATGAAACACTTGTCCAGTATTAAACAACCCAAGGCTGTGGCTAAGGAGTCAACATCAGGGAGACCAAATCTACACACCGCCCCTAGATGTGCACTCATGCACAGTGCACACACACACACACACACACACAGAGACACACACATACATATACCGTTACTTCCTGTCATTGGCATATGTTTTTTTTTTACTAACATCTTAGTGCCTCATTAGCCTAGGGATTAAGGATACATGAAGTATTAACTACACCATAATAATATTGAGGTTTTGATCCATAGAAAAGGTCTGTGCTACACAATTTCAGTTAGATTGGATTTATTGTCCTTTAATTTGGCACTCATGACATTAGTTGCTTGCCGTTTAATCAACATCGAAAGACCCCCCACTTCCTCCCAGACACCCATTCCAAGAGCTTGTTTTCTCTCTCTCTCTCTCTCTCTCTCTCTCTCTCTCTCTCTCTCTCTCTCTCTCTCTCTCTCTCTCTCTCTCTCTCTCTCTCTCTCTCTCTCTCTCTCTCTCTCTCTCTGTGTATGTGTCTCTCTGTGTGTGTGTGTGTGTGTGTGTCTCTCTCTGTGTCTCTCCCTCTCTCTGTGTGTCTCTCTCTGTGTCTCTCTCTCTGTGTCTCTCTCTCTCTCTTTCTCTCTCTGTGTGTCTGTCTGTCTGTCTGTCTGGACTGGGCTCTCTCTCTCCCCTCAGGGTCAGCTGTGCTGGACTGGGCACTCTCTCTCCCCTCAGGGTCAGCTGTGCTGGACTGGGCTCTCTCTCTTCCCTCAGGGTCAGCTGTGCTGGACTGGGCTCTCTCTCTCCCCTCAGGGTCAGCTGTGCTGGACTGGGCGCTCTCTCTCCCCTCAGGGTCAGCTGTGCTGGACTGGGCTCTCTCTCTCCCCTCAGGGTCAGCTGTGCTGGACTGGGCTCTCTCTCTCCCCTCAGGGTCAGCTGTGCTGGACTGGGCTCTCTCTCTCCCCTCAGGGTCAGCTGTGCTGGACTGGGCGCTCTCTCTCCCCTCAGGGTCAGCTGTGCTGGACTGGGCGCTCTCTCTTTCCTCAGAGTCAACTGCATAAGAAGAACATCAGCAATCAATAATAATGGCTTGAATTCATACAGCGTTTTTCAGCCTTTTGAAAACACCCAAAGTAGTAGTAGTAGTAGTAGTAGTAGTAGTAGTAGTAGTAGTAGTAGTAGTAGTAGTAGTAGTAGTAGTAGTAGTAGTAGTAGTAGTAGTAGTAGTAGTAGTAGTAGTAG
This sequence comes from Notolepis coatsorum, assembly GCF_963971535.1. Lineage (NCBI taxonomy): Eukaryota > Metazoa > Chordata > Actinopteri > Aulopiformes > Paralepididae > Notolepis > Notolepis coatsorum. The sequence goes on along the minus strand of NC_140173.1, from coordinate 23,928,148 downwards.
TAGTAGTTATTCAGTCATCATCTCACACAATACAATATACACCATCATTTAACAATATTTGATTTTACAGTGACTGAGAAGGTACAGACTGAAGCAATGCTTATATAGCCTATGCCTGTCCTATATTCTTAACAAAAATTTAAAAAAAATTAAGACTCCAAAACAGTATTATAAAAGAAAATAGCAAAAAAAAAAGTATTATTCACCCTTGTAGTTTTCAAAAATAGCTTTACAAACCATTTTCTTAAAAACCAAAAGCGAATTACTCATTCTTAACTGTATATCAGCATTGTTCCACAAAGCGCTTCACAGAAACCATCAAGCATTCACACTCACACAGTCATACGCTACTGGTGGTCGTGAGCAGCATCATCAAACACAGCTTCCCTGTGGCAGACTGACGGAATCATGTCTGCTATTCAGCGCCAACCACCATCAACAACCTTCATAAATACATTCAACATTAATGGAATAGGCTAACTACCAACTTAGCTGTAGCAGTTAGCTGTTATATGCAATCACATTTGTTTAACAACTAGTAGTTGACCTAGTTGTTAGCTTAAGCTAGTTAGCTGTGGTTATCTACAAACATGTAGATGAGACTAATCGAGAACATGGCTAACTGTTGGGAATTCTAAGGTACATCTTATTTAAGCATGTAAAATGGCAACTAATCAATTCAATCAATTAGATTACCAATATTATATCAACATGAAAATTTGAAAGGGAACATAATAGTATTTTATTTGAGTATTTACTATTATAATATTAGTAGCCAATTAATTTTCAGCCCGTCCTAGGTTCTGATTGGCTCTCTAGGTTCGCACTTTAGCTTCTGATGCTGTGGTGGGCACTAGTCCTAACATTGCTAACTAAACTTTTAGTCAGAGAAAAAACTTCACGAGTCACGACTATTTACGTCCACGTGCTGTAAGGAATCAGGAATACGGAAAGCACATTGTCTTGTAATAGAATGACTGAAATCACTGCAAGAACTAGTATAGGCTAGCTAGCCCTCATGAACCGGCACACACCAACAGTAGAATATGCACTAGGCTACTGCACGCACCTGTCATGTTACTGTTGGTTCCTTCCACTTGAACTTCATCATCATTAGCAGCAGCAGCTACTCTAACGCCAGCCCTTCCTCTACTAAACATGTCTGTAATTTTAGAACATTGTTCTGCGTCTTTTACTAGCAATTCTAGCTTTTTCAGCTCCACCCTTTCTTTTTTTGCATTCTCCATTTCTGCGCTTCTAGGCCTACTCGCGGTTGGGAGGAAACGTGAATCTCATTCACTGATGTCTCATGTCTCATTCAAGACTGGCTAACAAAAGCATGTCTTTCACTTAACACCAATAAAACAGTGTGTATGATGTTCACAAAGTCACCAGTAGAGGTCACTCACTCTAATGTGTTTCTGGGAGAGGCGGAGCTGGACATTGTACATTAATTCAAGTATCTTGGGGTCACATTGGACTCTACATTGACCTTCAAAAAGTAATGTGAAGAAAGTGACAAACACAGTCAAGTTTAACATCGAAAACTTCAGGCAGATCAGGCCCTGCCTGCCAGTTAATGCTGCAAGGATGTTTCTGCATTCAATGATTTTATCACACATCGAGTACTGTTTTATCAACTGGTCTCTTTCATATGTCACTACTCTTACACCAATAGAATTACTCTACAAAAAAGCCATAAAAGTATTTGATAGGAAACCAATTTCATTTCATCACTGTAATGTTTTAGAAAAACATAACATGCTAAGTCTCGAGAATTTCCAAGTTTTCAAATATACTTGCTTCATGTACAAGGTTCTGCATGCACTTGCCCCTCCCCCATTGAATGAGTTCATCCAACAGAAAGCAGACACTGGCATTACCACCAGGGCCATCAGTAGAGGGGACTGTAAGGTGCCTTTTCGGTATACTACCATTGCAAAAACTGTGTTCTCTGTTAAAAGTGGTAACTACTGGAATAGCCTACCAGTTGTGATTAGAGAGTGCCCTACATACTCCATGTTCAAGACCCATCTTAAACTGCATCTTAAGGCAAACCAGAACTGTGATCATTTTTAATCTGATTTAGTTTATGCAACTTGTTTATTGTTTTATTGCCGGCCCACACACTGGCCCACACACCGGCCCACATAATGGCCCACACACCGGCCCACATACGGCCCACACACTGGCCCACACACTACACCGGCCCACACACTACACCGGCCCACACACTGGCCCACACACTGGCCCACACACCGGCCCACACACTGGCCCACACACCGGCCCACACACTGGCCCACACACCGGCTCACACACCGGCCCACATACTGGCCCACACACTGGCCCACACACCGGCACACACACTGGCCCACATTAGTGGCCCACACACCGACTCACACACCGGCCCACACACTGGCCCACAGACTGGCCCACATACTGGCCCACACACCGGCCCACATACTGGCCCACACACCGGCCCACAGACTGGCCCACATACTGGCCCACACACCGGCCCACATACTGGCCCACACACTGGCCCACATACTGGCCCACACACTGGCCCACATACTGGCACACACACCGGCCCACATACTGGCCCACACACCGGCCCACATACTGGCCCACACACTGGCCCACACACCGGCACACACACTGGCCCACATTAGTGGCCCACACACCGGCCCACAGACTGGCCCACATACTGGCCCACACACCGGCCCACACACCGGCCCACACACTGGCCCACATACTGGCCCACACACCGGCCCACACACCGACTCACACACTGGCCCACACACCGGCACACACACTGGCCCACATACTGGCCCACACACTGGCCCACACACCGGCCCACACACTGGCCCACATTAGTGGCCCACACACCGAATCACACACTGGCCCACACACTGGCCCACACACCGGCCCACATTAGTGGCCCACACACTGGCCCACACACTGGCACAAAAAAAAAAGTAAAATAAAAAAAAAAGTAAAAAAAAAAAAGTAAAAAAAAAAGATTTTTTTTTTTTTTTTTTTTTTTTTTTGGACCAGCCCACTTTGGTTCCGGCCCATCGGGATTCGTCCCGAACGTCCCGATGGCCAGTCCGCCACTGGTGGTTGTACTGGGCAGCTCCCAGGTGTGAATGGAACTGTGTGAATGTGAAGCAGGGCGTTCCTGAAAAAGAGCATCTGTGCTCAGCGAACCTACCCTGGGTAAATAAAGGTAAAAAAAAAAATGTAAAAAAAAAAAAACATTTTTTTTTTTTTTTTTTTTAGATTAATTATATTATTGTTAATATTATTATTAATTAGATTAATTATATTATCGCGCGATACTAGTATAGCGTTAACGCAGCACGTTAATGCCGTTAACGGCCCAGCTCTAATATATATATATATATATATATATATATATATATATATATATATATATATATATATATATATATATATATATATATATATATATATATATTTTTTTATTATTATTATTATTATTTTTTTTTTTTTTTATTAGAAATATTTTCCTCTGTAAAAAAAATGCCAGTGAATTATTTTCTTTCTTAAAAAATGGCCAAAAGTGACAGCTCTGAGCTCTCTGATCAGGCCTGCAGTAAGTAATGGCTAGCTGTCAATCACTCAAGTGCAACTTTCCCTGCACGGGTTGATCTTTTTATTCTATTATCCAATCAAAATAGGCTATTTGAGTCATCTAAGCCCCGCCCGTGCAACTTTGCGCACGGTACTTACGAACGCGGGTTGAATGATTGACAGCCCTCGGCGGTCTGAGACTCAATCAGAGAGGAGCTGCGAGACATGGCATAGACCACTGCACTTCCGCGTTACATGGAGCTCATGAGGAGGAGGGGGCCTGGGGGACGAATGCGCTGCCTTCCCCCCCGAACATCCCATGAGCTCAAAATACCGGAAGTGGTCAATTGTTTACACTTTCCATGGGATAAAAGAACGTGTCTCGACTCGAGTCGGACTTGTCTCGATGGAGAAGCTGCAATATTCAATGGAAGATGAGATCGGTCACTGCTTTGGCTGTTGTGTGGTGAGTGCATTTAAAATATATATATATATATTTTACAGTGATTATGAATTCATTGGCCCGCTGTGGCCTTGCGTGTGTAATACACCAACACAGTTCCCGCGGGCACCAGGTAGCCCCCAAGGACCACATGAGTCGCGGCAAGCCTTGCTTGCGTTTCTAATCAAATATTAATATCGCCGCGGGGAGGGGGGGGGCATAATCCCACGGAACAATGGGATTGACCGATATGTTTACCAATATTCCAATGTACAGTTTTGCTGTACCATTGACTCAGAATGGTCTGTTTTATTGAAATCGTCACAGCAGTATAGTTTGTTTATACTTCAGAAGTATGATATTTAAACATGGTCCCCAAAATTAATGGAAGCGAATGAGGAGCCTGACACCTGGGAGGAATGGGGGTGTTGCAGCGTTGGGGATGTTTAAAAAATATAATTTAATATATAATATAATATAATAATTTTGTGCTTCACCAAGAAATTTGGTCAGCAGCCGCCACTGAGGTACAGTAAGGGGTACAGATATAGAATATAAAGTATCTACAGATATGTAAAAGGGTTATGTTCCGATTGTGAGGGTTCGGTGTGGGAATAGGTGAGGAGACCCCAAGTGCAGAACACGAGCAGAGAGTACAGGCAGAGACGATGGGATGAAGAATATGAACGGGCTTTTACTAACAGTTGCAACAAGGATACACGTCAAAATGGTAACAAACAAAAGCGAACTGTAAAACCCGAAAACAATACTCAGCAGTGCTGGAAAAATATGGACTAAGAAAGGAACGGACTCACTGGGAAATACAGGTGACAAAGGTGAGTACGTGACCGAACACAACTGTAGACAAAACAATGACAAAACAATGGCGCAACAATGAACTAGGCAAAATCTGCATATGGCTCGCTGATAACAAACTATCATTACACATGGGCAAAACAGAGTCCATTCTCTTCGGTTCAAATAACAAACTCAGCAAGACCGACGGCTTCTCAGTTACAGTGGGTGACAATATTGTCACAAGGAAAGACGAAATTACCTACCTGGGTTCCATCCTAGAGGCAAATCTTTCCTGTGACAAAATGGCATCCAATGTAATAAAAAAAGTCAACCAACGAACTAGATTCTTGTACCGGATCTCCTCACTGGTAAACAAGAATACCCTGAAGACTCTGGCAGGAGCACTCATTCAAGGGTACTATGACTATGCGTGCACCTCATGGTACCAAAGCACCTCAAAGGCGCTTAAAACAAAATTACAAACATCACAAAACAAACTGGTCAGACTACTACTTGACCTGAACCCCAGAACCCACCTCACCCCTGCCCACTTTGACAACCTAGGATGGCTTAGAGTAGACGACAGAGTACAGCGACTTGCAATGGGCCTGCAGGGCTCCAGACTAACTTTTTTCACCACCGTCCCAGAACCGTCCCGAAATACAATTTTAACCGTCCCAAAGTGAATGTAACCATCCCAAAAATCAAATGTTGTTTATTTACTTTGGTTTTGTCGTCTATAGTTGTTATTGCCATAAGAAACACCATTCAGAGAAGGGGAGAATTAATTGATTTAGTCAAAAGGCTCCCAGGTGGAAAGATTTCACAAGAATAATTATGATTAAAAAAAAATTGTGTTTAACAATATAGGGATATTTGGTCACGGTGCTGTTATAGTCAACCAATTGGAGCCATGTTGATTAAATGTATTTGTATTTTATTTCGTTTTAGTTTTTTTTTGTTATTACAAATGTGTGTTTATGGTTGAAAATGTTAGATAAATAAAGATCAAATCAAATCTAACTGAATAAGTTATCCTTCTTCTAACAAGAAAGAAAAACGTAGTTTAGCTTTAAACTATATAATGTCATTGCGTCCAGAGATTCCACCTTTGATAACTAAAGTAATGACACTTGACTAGTAATGAAACATGTCCCTTAGATCGCGCTGTCCTCCTGGTCGATATTGATAACTGCTGCTAAATTCCAGCGGGCCCTCCTCACTGAATAATATAGATTCATCATGTAGCTGAAGTGAAGTCGTCTATTTCTCCGTGTTCGTTTCGATAAATGTAACGTTATGCCAATTAACTCGCAATGGTAGTAACATTACGTGTTAGTATAGAATCGAATAGAAATCCTTTAATAATCCCGAGGGAAATTCGGCACTACAGAGCAGACTATGTATCGCTCACATTGAACAACAATAAACATTTAGGTCAATATAGGACTAAAATAGGAATAACAATATAATAATATTAACAATAAGAATAAAATAGTGTGAACTATGGATTAATCAGTGGCAGTCTGATACGTTAGTCAGTAACGTTAGCTATAATAAGCAGCTATAACTAGAACGCGTCGATAACTCTATACAGTTCCAATAGACTAACATTACACTTCTGTGATTTAAATGTGTCCTCACCTTAGACTCAGGCCCTGGGCCTGGGGTAGTATTGCTGGATGTGGATGCAGTTCCTTGTTGGTCAGTTTGGGACTGTTCTCCATCTTCTGCTGTGTTCACCCTCTTCAAATAGCGCAGCATGTTTATTGTTTACAGTGCTCGCTTCACTGAGAGGATGCCACAGTGACAGTATAGCGTATTTTTTTATTTATTTTACTTTTCGCGGTGTTTTTGTACAGTGGAGAAAGCCTAGGTAAGAGAGATTTCCCTCACCTGATAACACGTTTTTATTTTTTGGAGCGAGATTCATTTGGGGTGTGTGCTGCTGCTGCCGCAGCAGCGCGACTGGCTGCGGAGAGGTGGGTAGGAGCTTGACGTTGGATTAGCGTATCGCTGCCTTGGGAGACGGAGATAGACATTGGATTCGGCTAATCATGCAACGTTTAGATTCACCATTTGACAGCAATATATGCGCGCACTGACAGTCGGCTAATTTACATTTCCTGTGAAAAAAAAGAAAAACTCCCCGTCCCGGTTGCGTCCCAAAAAAGATTTCTGTTCGTCCCAAATCAATATTGATCGTCCCCGGGACGACGGGACATCGTTAGTCTCGAGCCCTGTGGGCCTGGTCTACAAGATACACTATACGACCGGGGTGCCCATGTACATGTCAAAATACTTCCCAAAGGTCAGTGAATACCACAACCACTACACCAGAGGAAGCTCAACAAATCATGTTAAACCCAGATTCTGCTCAAACAAGGGACTAAACACGTTTCGCAATTATGCCACAACAATGTGGAACGCCCTACCCAAAGCTGTAAAGGAATGTGAATCCCTGCCCACATTCAAAACCGCTCTTAAAGAGCACCTACGGGAGGCTGCAATTCGAAACTGGCCACCGTAAATGCCCAAAACCCCCACCACCTCCTAATAGACAGTCTCCTCCCCACCGCATGTATATATTCCCTCACCGCCGTATGTATATTTCTCTCCCACCCACCCACCCCCTCCTAATGTACAGTCCCCTCCCCATCATATGTATATACTCTGTCAGGATCTAGGGGTAACAGTACTGTATATTTGAATACCGCTTATGTCACAAATGTATCAGTACTAAATACTTACAGTATATGTCCCTATGCCATAAATGTCATGTATGTTGTGTATGTCATAAATGTCTATATGAATTGAAAATGGGGGACCCTGATGGAAACAAGACAAACGTCTTTCTCAGGTCTGCATCCCCTTAACAATTGTATGTATTGAGCCGTACTGTATTGTACCCATTCTGCAAGCTGTTAGATAAAGTTTTCATTAATTCATTCATTCATTCATTCATTCATTCATTCATTCATTCATTCATTCATTCATGAATGTGAGAAACAGGAAGCAATAAGTACTGCCGGTGATTGCTAATGAGTGCCAGCTGGCTTAAGGCCAGGCATGGCCAAGACATGTGAACACAAAATATTAGTAAAAGGAAATCTCACACTATAAACATATATGTAAAGGGAATATCTCCACACTAGAAAAATATATGTAAGGAGATTATCTCCACACTGGAAACATATATAAAGAGATAACCCTTAAATGATAAACACACTAGAAACATATATAAAGAGACAAACCCCTCCTTTCATGAGACATATGTAAAGGAAACCTTTCAGGAAACATAGTAAAGGAAACCTTAATGGGAACATATGAAAAGGATAAACCTTTCAGGAAACATATGTAAAGGAAACCTTTCAGGAAACATATGTAAAGGAAATCTTAATGGAAACATATGAAAAGATAAACCTTTTAAACACAAGCTAAAACGTTGAA
>NC_140173.1:23899864-23909864 GCF_963971535.1 Notolepis coatsorum | reverse complement strand
TGACAGTATATTGTTTGTCTCACCTGGAGATATTGACAGTATGTTGTTTGTCTAACATGGATATATTGACAGTATATTGTTTGTCTCACCTGGAGATATTGACAGTATGTTGTTTGTCTAACATGGATATATTGACAGTATATTGTTTGTCTCACCTGGAGATATTGACAGTATGTTGTTTGTCTAACATGGAGATATTGACAGTATATTGTTTGACTAACATGGAGATATTGACAGTATATTGTTTGTCTAACATGGAGATATTGACAACTGCCTCTTTGAACTGCTGCCGTCAGGCAAGCGATACAGGAGTCTCAAGGCGAGCACAGAAAGACTCAGAAGTAGCTTCTATCCCCAGGCCATCAGGCTGCTAAACGAACAATGAATGAACACTACACAACAACAACCACCAAACACACATAGCACACACATCCACACGCACACACTCACTTTAAACAAACACACTGTAGCACCCACTACACACACTTTATAGCACACACCCACTTTAAACAAACACACTGTAGCACCCACTCCCCACACTTTATATTTATGGATGAAGGATTGCACTACAACTCGTACACCTTACTGTAAATTGTACCTAAAATTGTACCTCATCCCATTTCTGCTTTGCACTAGATAGTACTGTACATTAGTACACTGCATAGTATTGTGTATTGTATATTATACGGTAACTCAGAACATTGTACATATGTCTATACCGAACACTGTGACCTCATTTTCTTCTTCTAAATTCATGCTATATTATGTTATTATGTTATTTGATACTATCTTGTCTAGCACAGTCTCTGGAGCGTAACAGTAAGAAGCATTTTGTATGAAAGTATTCTGTACTTCTGTATGACAACTATTAAAGAACTTGAACTATTGTTTGTCTAACATGGATATATTAATAATAATACATCCATTTTATATAGCGCTTTTCCAGGTGCTCGAATACGGTTTACATGGGTAGAAGAGACAAAACGATGGCAAAACAAAAACAGAACAAAAATAATACATGACAAAATAAAATAAAACTGACAGAATTAGAGGTCAAAAGCAAGATTGAAAAGGTGGGTTTTGAGGGCTGATTTAAAAGATGTCAGGGTGTTTGCATCACAGATATGGCTGGGGAGGGCATTCCAGAGGGAGGGGGCAGCAGCAGCAAAGGCCCTGTCGCCCCAGGTCCGGAGCCTGGTCGTGGGAGGTGTTAGGCGGTTGGCATCAGCAGACCTAAGGCGACAGGTGGGCGTGTGACGGAGGAGGAGGTCGGACAGGTAGGGAGGGGCAAGGTTGTTGAGGGCTTTAAATGTGATGAGAAGTATTTTAAATTGTATCCTGTATTTGATCGGAAGCCAATGGAGGTCGTGGAGGACAGAGGTGATGTGATCAGAGCGATGGGTGGAGGTGAGCATGCGGGCAGCAGAGTTTTGGACATATTGGAGTTGATTGAGAATAGTGTTTGGTGAGCCGTAGAGGATGCTGTTACAGTAATCCAGTCCTGATGAAATGAATGCATGAACCAGTGTTTCAGCAGCAGAGAGTGATAGGGAGGGGCGGAGATGAGCAATGTTCCAGAGGTGGTAGAAAGCCGTTTTGGTTATGTGGTTCACATGGGGGAGGAAAGAAAGGGTGGAGTCCAGGGCCCTCATTTATCAACAATGCTTAGAAAGTTTTCTATTTTCGTTCTTAAGCACATAATTTACAATGTGTGTACGTAAAGAAAAATCGGGATTTATCACACGTGCGTACACAGGTTCTATGCGCACTCCGTGTTGATAAATACCATTTGTTCTACGCTCCGCGCTCGTGCACGATTTAAAGTATTTTCATATAGAACCGCCCGTAATTAACCATATAGGGTAATGAAACACCCCCATCAAATGTGGAAAAGTGGACTAAGCCGAGCGAAGCGTGTTATGGGAGAAATACGTGACAGGCTGACAGACATCTACACGTACCGTGATGTCAGATATGATATCTATTAACTTCCTAAAGACCATTGCTGCCTGGGCAGCGCAGACACTAATAAAGACCGTTAACCACTGTTTGCCATTGGTGTCATTAATAACCATGCTGGAATATGCCTTTTCTTCGTTTCGTTCGATTAATACCCAGGGATTCAAGTTCTCCGTCAATGTTCTACCTGCATGATTTGTAGAGGCATACAATCAATTTTGATGTCGGTATTAGGTAGCCTATATAAACAATAATACGAGAGCATATACGAGAACAATGAATCTTACTGCCATATAGCCTACGCCATGTGTAGCCTGACTATATGTGCCCCGCCGTGACCAAACCCGACGTAATGCGGGGAGATACAAGTGTCAGAAAATGCGGAAATGTCTAGTACTTCAGAAAAAATTCGAAATCGAAATCTTGCTTTTTTTGACTGCTTTAAAATGTCATTGCTGTGTTCCCTTATTTGCCCTTATTTGCAAACTTAAATACAACTTGTAAATGAGTTAATTATTGTTAGATAGTTCGACAGTATTGTCTCTCAATACTGTGGAAAGACTACAGGCGAGGGCTATACACTGCGTGGTCTGTCCATGTGTGCTTCATGCATTAATCACAGGTACTTAACGAGGTGTTGAAACACACACAAGGACACACGCTCTCCTTTCTTAGCAGAGAGAAGGACAATGTTAATACACTTATCTTAATGTTATAGCAACTTAACTTGTGACAAACGCAGTGTCTATATAAAAAAGACCTTCATCAAAAAACGCGAGTCGGGACTCGGGTGTATTGTCATTAAACAACATTAAAACACATTTAGAATGTCACAAATTTTATGAGCGAACTAATTTCGTTCGAGTGGATTTATTGCAACTTAATGCTGTCCTTATTTTAATGTTGCGCTTTGTTATTGCGTGGCTTGAATCCCCAGCAGTAAGCCAGATAAACAAAATTATTAACGCGCATGGCAGGCATCCTCGAAATTCTCCGCCGTCTCCTCTCTCTGCTCCACTGTCCCGCTGCTCTGCCTGTCTGTGTCTGTCTGGCTACTCTGATCCAATCACATTCAGCATTTCTCGCCCCCCCCACCCACAGTCTGCGAATCAGAGCAGAGTAGGGCGGGTTTTCATGGAATGAAAACAGTCTCTTTCAGCGGGTCCCAGTCAGAGTGAGAGTTGACAGCGCATCTACAGGTAGTCTAATCTGCAGGTATTGTAGCGAGTAGCCTAGTTTCCAGTTTTACAGTATCTCCGTGCTGAATGGACTGAAAAATATGCGTGCATCCTCCCAGCACCAAACCAGTGCATAATATGTCAAGAAACGGTAGCTCTTGTGAAGAGTGGCATATTTGAAACGCCACTACGAAACAAAGTTAGTAGTTTTATTTCAAACCCCAGTGTTAGTTTGGCTACATTTACCATTGACCGGCAAAACAACATTTGACAAATAAATGAAATGGGAAAAGAGGAACCCCCCCCCCCCCCCCCCCCCATTTTTTTTTTAAATAAAACAACAGCCAGAAACTATACACTGTTTGAAAAGGAGATGGAAGAAGCAAAGCTTATCTGTTTCCATCCCCCATCAATAACTAATTGCAATATTATATATACTTCAGCAAGTACAATATGACACGATTTCCAATACATATGATACAATACAATTTGCAAATACTTCAACTACACACAACACAATCACACATGCACACACACACACACTGACTATACTATACTCTCATGCAGGGCCGCCTGGGAGAAATGCGAGGCCCTGTGCGAGATTTAAAAGCTCCACTTCTTAACAACCTGCCCACTATACCAAGACATATACTTCCCACAAATTGCAAACACCCAAAGAGACTTTGAAAACATGGACAATAACTCAAAACTCCCATACCTACTGGGAGAAATACAAGAATGTGAAATAAAGCCCATTTGAATTGAAGAGAGAGAGATAGATAGAGCATGTCTGTGTGTGTTAGAAAGAGAGAGATAGAGAGAGAGCATGTCTGTTTGTGTGTGTGTGTTAGAGAGAGAGCATGTATATGTGTGTTAGAAAGAGAGAGAAATATATAGAGAGAGAGCATGTCATTTTGTGTGTTAGAGAGAGATATAGAGCATGTCTGTGTGTGTTAGAAAGAGAGAGAGAGAGAGAGAGAGAGAGAGAGAGAGAGCATGTGTGTTAGTGTGTTAGAGAGAGAGAGCATGTCTGTGTGTGTGTGTGTGTTAGAGAGAGAGCATGTATGAGAGAGATAAGCAAAGATGAGCCCCTAAAGGATATTCAACTTTTAATGGAAGAACAAAACAGAAGGAAAAGATAACTTCACGAAGGCAACATGAATATACATAGATCCAAAAGGACAAAGATCAACACTTAAATCCAAAGAGAAGAGGGTCTATACCAGAGAAAACAAAGTAGCAAGGAGCCAATGGCCGACGTCAGCTAAATAGGCTAACTGCAAATAGAGTAGCCAGTTACTGACACCAGGCCACACACCGTTAGCTACTACAACAGCTAGCCGGCCCGTTTGGCTCAATATAACGTTAGCTACGTTAGCTAGCCGGCCCGCTTGGCTCAATATAACATTAGCTACAACAGCTAGCCGGCCCCGTTTGGCTCCCGAGAGAGAGAGAGAGAGAGAGAGAGAGAGAGAGAGAGAGAGAGAGAGAGAGAGAGAGAGAGAGAGAGAGAGAGAGAGAGAGAGAGAGAGAGAGAGAGAGAGAGAGAGAGAAGAGAGAGAGAGAGAGAGAGAGAGAGAGAGAGAGAGAGAGAGAGATCCACGGCGGGAATAGAATAGAGTGCATTAAAAACTCACCAAACGTCCAAGAGGATGGAGACAACCGCGTGGAGTTGACGAAGTTCATCTGCCGAATGACCGTCCTCTTCATCTTGGCATAACAATGCTGCACGCGCTCTCTCTAGGTTAGCTAACGCTAGGTAGCCTTTAGCTAAGCTAGCTACTAGCCGACATCATCATGGCTATCCCGACTAAACCACACGTTAGCACTCGATATTATAACGTAGCTAAAGCTAACTAGCTGTCCCTGCCTTTAGCTAAGCCGACATGGCTAGCCTGACTGAACTGTCTAACATGCAACAACTTTCATCTTCAGTCCATCTGCCGAATGACCGTCCTCTTCGTCTTGGCTGGCATAACTAAGCATAACCTCCAATGCTGCACGCGCGAAATAGTCAAACGCAGCTGACGCACGCCGGCCGACTGTACACATGTAAGTAACCCCTCCCTTCGTTGAAACCAATAGTATGTCTGCTGCAGAGCCCCAGAGCTCCAATAGTGAGTATGTCTGCTGCAGAGCGGCAGAGCCAGGAACAAGTCAGACACATTCTACAAACGTGTCTAATGTGAAATATATAAGCATATAAGCAAAACTAGATTTTAGGTATGTGATGAAAAAGGGCCTCGCGGGAAGGGGGGCCTCGCAATTTAAAACAAATAAAATAAAAAAAAAAAATAAAAAAAAACAATAAAAAAAATTATAAATAAAAAAAAAAAAGAATTTATTTTTTTTTATTTTGTGCGAGGCCCCCCTTCCCGCGAGGCCCTGTGCGACCGCACTGCTCACACACCCCCTGAGGCGGCCCTGCTCTCATGTCACCCTTCAAATCATTCTCATACAATACGTTGGGCTTCCTCCCTGGTATAATTTGTGAACACCATCTTTTTGAACTTCCTCTTTAATATATTTATAGATTGACTGGATTTGATCTCCTCCTCCAGATCATTCCACAAGGTAACTCCACACAGAGAAATACACATAGCCTTCCTGGTTGTTCTTGAAGATTGCTGTTCCAGTTTTAGTTTCCCTCTAAGGTTATATCTTTGAAGTCCAGCTCTCTCACAGAACAATTTCTGTATCTTGTCAGGAAGGCTGTGGTGTATGACTCTGTACATGAACTGGGCGGTTTTGTAATCCACCAGGTCCTTTAATTTCAGGACTGAAACTTTTAAAAACAAATAATTTGTATGTGCTTTATAACTCTCATTGGTTACAATCCTGATTGCTCTTTTTTGGAGCATAACCAAAGGAAGTAGGTTGGTTTCATAGGTATTTCCCCACACCTCAACACAATAATTCAGATATGGAAGGACCAAAGCATTATATAAGATAAAAGAAGATTGTTGGTTCAGCCAATACCTTGACCTCCACATAATACTCAATGTTCTTACATGGCTTATGTGAGGCTTCCAACACATTTTTTCATTTATGATCACTCTTAAGAATAACTCAGTTGCTGGTGTTTGTGAGGTTTTAGTGAGTTTGTGAGAAGATTGGATCAGTTAACTCTTTCACTACCACACTACAGAAGGTTAACTCTTTCACTACCACACTATCATGACTTTGTGTGTTTACAGTGCCACAAGACAGAGTCATTGACATAACAAAAGAGCCTGACGCAAGGTGTTAATGTCCCCAGAGAGAGACGGGACCATGGAATACAATGCATTATGGGTAGGGTTGTAGTTGTTTAACACACAAGTTAAACAAAGTTTCAAGGCCATTAATCTCTGAATACGTTTTGTGATATCGCCATGATTCATAGGAAGTAGCTTGAAAAGTATCCCACCAAAATTCTCAAGTGATGGCTTATTTTGAAGGTATGAATCTGTACTTTCATAATATAAAAAAAATTCAATTTGACGTTGCCTCAACAAGTCCATCCTCCCCACGGCTGGTCACATATGTGATCAATACAAACTTGAACTTGAATTCCATCATGTCTGTGTGCGGGAGCTCACAAGGCTGTTGTCACAATGTAAATAAAAACGTGCACTGAAAAGTTAGAGTATGTAGTTGGTTGATTATTTGTATGACAGTCAGTAAACCCTTGCAAAAAGTATCCGTTTTATTTAATGAATTGAAAACATGCAGCATTGCCTTCCTCCCGGCATCCAGCAACGACATGTATCAGGCAAATGCACATCACTGAGTGGAATCTCTTTATATTCACATAACTGCATTTGTGATGGAGATTTGACAGCTACATGGGTGGTACAGTAACAGTCTATTGCTCGATCCATTTCCAATATCACGATGGACCGTGCCGGTGGCCAAAGACCCGAGGGTGGAGAGGACTTGAATGTGCATGGGGATGGCATTTGTGCGTTATGTTCCACGCTCCAATTTCTGTCTCAAATTAGGGTACAAATGAAGGAGGTGTCTCGGGTATAGCGGACTCTAGTTAATAGTATGTTCTCTCTGCAATTAGACTGCCCCTCATTCATTCATTCCTAACTGCTATCTCTGAAAACAGTTCCCTGCGAGCGCAGTCAGTGCACCCCATATTATTCCGATAACCCTATATATAAACCATGCTGCATTCATTCGGGAAGAAAGACCTATTCCAAATGCTATATTTATAGGGTTTGACAATAATTACACTACTGTCGCTATTTTACAATGAAGTATAATGAATTACGGGTCATACAGAACACGCCAGTGTTGAAACTAATGCACAGAAGCTTATTTCCGCATTGCAATATTCATATTCTACCACCGGGCGCCAGGTACGCACGGTCGGAGCTGTGCGTAAATATACGCACAAAGTCAAGCACACGTTCAAATTGATAAGTCACACACTTTACTTAGAAATGATCGTACGCACGGGTTACGCACATATCTGTGCATACGCATTATTGATAAATGAGGGCCCAGGATGATGCCAAGGTTACGGACGTGAGTGGAGGGGGTGACAATGGAACCATCAATATTTAGGGAGAAATCCTGGGTGTGGCTGGTGAGGGATTTTGGACCGATAATGATGCTTTCTGATTTATTGCAGTTTAGTTTGAGAAAGTTATTTTGCATCCATGTTTTGATGTCTGTGAGGCAGGTGGTGAGGGTGGAGAGAGTGGCTGGAGTGATAGTCTTGGTGGAGAGGTAGAGCTGAGTGTCGTCTGCATAACAATGGCAGTGGAGGCCATGTTGGCGGAGAATCAGACCAAGTGGAAGGATGTAGAGGATGAAGAGCAGGGGACCAAGTACTGAGCCTTGGGGGACACCATGAGTGATGGGGGCAGTGGGGGATTTGCAATTGTTGATGGAGATGAATTGGTGCCTGTATGAGAGGTATGATTGGAGCAAGGTGAGGGGGATTCCGGAGATGCCAACGGAGGACTGGGGACGAGTGATGAGGATGGGGTAACTGATGGTGTCAAAAGCAGTGCTGAGGTTTAGGAGGATGAGGATGGAGAGGGAACCAGAGTCGGCAGATATTGACAGTATATTGTTAGTCAATATAACTTGCTATCTGGTGCACAGGGTGCTACAATAATCCTTTGACATGCTGATGTGTCATGTTTTTAACTAGCTACAGGCATTTTGTTACTGCGCCAGTTGTTTCCACTCCAGAGGGTGTGGTGTTGTATGAATCATTGTGCTCTGACTCTATACATTACAAATGGCTGGGACCAGTGTGATCGGTGGCTATGGAGGATTAACATTGGCTAACCTGTGATAGCAGGTAATAAATAAATGGTCATAGTTGCTGTGGATGTTTCCTCCCTGTGCGTTCAGTAAGCTATCCGGCTGCAAGCTAGCCTGGAAGAATGAAAGCGGATATTAGATTAGATTAGATGCTTTAACACTAGCACAGCCGACAAGGGGTTAAATGACCCCTAGGCATTTTCAATAAATGTATCCTAGTCACTCGGTCGAGCTCCAGCTCTGTCACTCAATGACTTTTCCTAAATGTACCCGTTTTATCTGGCACGGTTTCTGACATTTCAAAATGACTTCAGGAAAATGTAATTAGAACGTTTTTCCACATATGGGCCATTGGAACAGACGAAAGTCACAGCACTTTGCGAGCGTCTAGCGCAGGGGTGGCCAACCCGTGGCTCGCGAGCCGCATGTGGCTCTTTGCCAGTCAATGTGTGGCTCTTCCATCCAAAGAATTTAATTATTTTATTTTATTTTTATATTTATAAATGTTATGTCACTCAAACCTACATTGCATTGTGGTAAACCTCATATTTTTATATTCAGAGGTAATTATATAGTTTACACTGTTTATTTGTCTCATATTTCTCATATTAGCTGTCGGGTCATCTGACCCGTTCCTGGCGGGAATTAGTGGCATTTTCTCCATGGCTGTGCTAGTGTTAACACATCAAGTGCTGTTCAGCAGGGGGCACTGTGGGCCGTCATCTGTACATTTCTGTTTTATACCGTGGTGAATCTGAGTATAGTTTCAGTGATTCTGAGTAATCCCAGGAAAAGACACGAAAACAGCGTTTTAGTGGAATTCAATAAACACGTTGCCATTCCTCGCTTGGATCAACAATCAATCTGAAATCAATGCTAGATTATCTGTATTATCTAACATCACTTACAATACATACGTACTACATGCAGTTATATACATAGATACATAATTACAAAGACCACAATATCATAGTTTATATCCATAAAGGCAGAGGTAGGGAGGTTGCTACAGGGAGTTCAGTGTCCGTATGGCAGTGGGTAAGAAGCTGTTTTTACTGAAAAAGCTACTGAGATTTGAATGTAGTTAAACCCAACTACTGTGTGTGTGTGTGTGTGTGTGTGTGTGTGTGTGTGTGTGTGTGTGTGTGTGTGTGTGTGTGTGTGTGTGTGTGTGTGTGTGTGTGTGTGTGTGTGTGTGTCTGTGTCTGTGTGTGTGTGTGTGTGTGTGTGTGTGTGTGTGTGTGTGTGTGTGTATTTGTGTTTGTGTGTCTGTGTTGTGAGTGAGTGAGTGAGCAAGAGAGTGAGTGAGTGAGGGCACTAGCATGTAATACTTCATGTGTGACTTGTACTGTAGCCTCTACTACCCATTACAACCTCCCCTGCATCGCCACACATACTTGTCTCAGCATTATAGCCATGATGGATGATGCCTCCAGAGCAAGAGCTTGTTTTAATGGAGGCTTACAGACACAGTGCTGGGCTCCGGACAGGTCCCAGACGACACCTGGAGATAGGAAGGATTTACAGTCTGTAAAAGTCACTGCAACAGTTTAGACTAGAGAGGTCCGATGAGCCGGAGGTAAAATGACTCCGGT
>NC_140173.1:23863352-23892164 GCF_963971535.1 Notolepis coatsorum | reverse complement strand
ATATAGAGAGATAGCAATAGAGAGAAATAAGTAGACAGAGGGAATGCTATCAGACAGAGGTAGAGAGTGAGAAAATAGGAGAGAGAGATAAAGAGAGAGAGCGAGAGAGCAATATAGAAGGCAATACAGATGGGTACTAGTTAGCTGCCATACTTGTTAGCTACCTTACTTGTTAGCTACCTTACATGTTAGCTACCTTACTTGTTAGCTATCTTACTTGTTAGTTGCCTTACTTGTTAGCTATCTTACTTATTTGTTGCCTTACTTGTTAGCTACCTTACTTATTTGTTGCCTTACTTGTTAGCTACCTTACTTGTTAGCTACCTTACTTGTTAGCTACCTTACTTGTTAGCTATCTTACTTGTTAGTTGCCTTACTTGTTAGCTATCTTACTTTTTTGTTGCCTTACTTATTTATTGCCTTACTTGTTAGCTACCTTACTTGTTAGCTACCTTACTTTTAGCTACCTTACTTGTTAGCTATCTTACTTTTGTGTTGCCTTACTGGTTAGTTGCCTTACTTGTTAGCTATCTTACTTATTTGTTGCCTTACTTGTTAGTTGCCTTACTTGTTAGCTACCTTACTTATTTGTTGCCTTAATTGTTAACTACTTTACATGTTAGCTGCCTTACTTGTTAACTACTTTAGGCTACTTGTTAGCTCTCTTACTTGTTAGCTGCCTTACTTGTTAACTACTTTAGGCTACTTGTTAGCTCTCTTACATGTTAGCTGCCTTACTTGTTAACTACGTTAGGCTACTTGTTAGCTCTCTTACTTGTTAGCTGCTTTACTTGTTAACTACTTTACTTGTTAACTACATTACTTGTTAGCTACTTTACTTGTTAGCTACCTTACTTCTTAGCTATCCTACTTGTTAGTTGCCTTACCTGTTAGCTATCTTACTTTTTTGTTGCCTTACTTATTTGTTGCCTTACTTGTGAGCTACCTTACTTGTTAGCTACCTTACTTGTTAGCTACCTTACTTGTTAGCTACCTACTTGTTAGTTGCCCCACTTGTTAGCTACCTTACTTGTTAGCTACCTTACTTGTTAGTTGCCTTACTTGTTAGCTATCTTACTTTTGTGTTGCCTTACTTGTTAGTTGCCTTACTTCTTAGCTATCTTACTTATTTGTTGCCTTACTTGTTAGTTGCCTTACTTGTTAGCTACCTTACTTATTTGTTGCCTTAATTGTTAACTACTTTACATGTTAGCTGCCTTACTTGTTAACTACTTTAGGCTACTTGTTAGCTATCTTACTTGTTAGCTGCCTTACTTGTTAACTACTTTACTTTACATTACTTGTTAGCTACATTACTTGTTAGCTACCTTAGGCTAGTTGTTAGTTGCCTTACCTGTTAGATGCCCTACTTGTTTGTTGTCCTACTTGTTAGCTACCTTAATTGTTAGTGGCCTTACGTGTTAGCAGATGTACTAGTTAGTTGACTTACTGACTTACAGTTGGGGTAATCTCGGTTCTAATTAGAATTTTTTTTGTATTATGTATTCACCAAACCAACATGTTGATGTCTTAGGTCTCACCAATGTGTCAGGGTCAGTTTAAGGTTAGATGTGAAGAAGGAGTAGTTCACCTCTTAACAAGTCCAAGTCCTCGTCTGCACCTTCCAAGTCCGAATGCAGTCAATGCTCGAGTCCAAGTCCAATTCTGAGTCATCAGTGCTCAAGTCCAAGTCGAGTCACAAGTCCTGAGAATCAGTCCTGGACTCGAGTACTACAACACTGTCAGTGTTCCCTTGTTTTGATTCTAGGAAGGATGGAGAAGGAGGGGACAATCAGATCACATGTTGTTGAACATTGCATTGTTACCCAGAACAAGGATACACAGATGCAAAGCACATTTCCTGTGAGCCACCACTAGGGGCACTAATTGCTCAGTGAGTTAGTGAACATCGCCTGATAGATCGCATAATAGATGCTGCTCGGCATCTAAACGGCTTTGACCTGCTTCTGCTAGTGTTTCACCCTGATGTCACCGTCCCCTCCTCCTCACTCCTCCTACGCCGCACTGACCCGATGAACTCTCTCTCTCTCTCTCTCTCTCTCTCTCTCTCTCTCACTCTCTCTCTCTCTCTCTCTCTCTCTCTCTCTCTCTCTCTCTCATCTCTCTCTCTCTCTCTCTCTCTCTCTCTCTCATCTCACTCTCTCACTCTCTCACTCTCTCACTCTCTCACTCTCTCACTCTCTCTCTCTCTCTCTCTCTCTGAAGTTCAACTATTCCACCAAACTTTTCTTGCCGCTTCGTAATGAAGAGGTTTCTTATCATGGCTCCAGTGACGAGACAAGGGCAAGGCGGTGGTGGTGGTGGTGGAGATTGAGAGGAAGAGGCCGGGAGGAGGCAGGGGGAGGGAGAGAGAGAGAGAGAGAGAGAGAGAGAGAGAGAGAGAGAGAGAGAGAGAGAGAGAGAGAGAGAGAGAGAGAGAGAGAGAGAGAGAGAGAGAGAGAATGGCAGGATAGAAGAGGAAGATACGGATGCGAGTGGAGGCTATGAAGAGGAGAGAATGAGCGCATAGCTTCCAGATGAGCAGAATGCTGTCTGACTGATATATAGAGAGATAGCATAGAGAGAAATAAGTAGACAGAGGGAATGCTATCAGACAGAGGTAGAGAGAGAGAAAATAGGAGAGAGAGATAAAGAGAGAGAGCGAGAGAGCAATATAGAAGGCAATACAGATGGGTACTAGTTAGCTGCCATACTTGTTAGCTACCTTACTTGTTAGCTACCTTACATGTTAGCTACCTTACTTGTTAGTTGCCTTACCTGTTAGCTATCTTACTTTTTTGTTGCCTTACTTATTTGTTGCCTTACTTGTGAGCTACCTTACTTGTTAGCTACCTTACTTGTTAGCTACCTTACTTGTTAGCTACCTTACTTGTTAGTTGCCCCACTTGTTAGCTACCTTACTTGTTAGCTACCTTACTTGTTAGTTGCCTTACTTGTTGCTATCTTACTTTTGTGTTGCCTTACTTGTTAGTTGCCTTACTTCTTAGCTATCTTACTTATTTGTTGCCTTACTTGTTAGTTGCCTTACTTGTTAGCTACCTTACTTATTTGTTGCCTTAATTGTTAACTACTTTACATGTTAGCTGCCTTACTTGTTAACTACTTTAGGCTACTTGTTAGCTATCTTACTTGTTAGCTGCCTTACTTGTTAACTACTTTACTTTACATTACTTGTTAGCTACATTACTTGTTAGCTACCTTAGGCTAGTTGTTAGTTGCCTTACCTGTTAGATGCCCTACTTGTTTGTTGTCCTACTTGTTAGCTACCTTAATTGTTAGTGGCCTTACGTGTTAGCAGATGTACTAGTTAGTTGACTTACTGACTTACAGTTGGGGTAATCTCGGTTCTAATTAGAATTTTTTTTGTATTATGTATTCACCAAACCAACATGTTGATGTCTTAGGTCTCACCAATGTGTCAGGGTCAGTTTAAGGTTAGATGTGAAGAAGGAGTAGTTCACCTCTTAACAAGTCCAAGTCCTCGTCTGCACCTTCCAAGTCCGAATGCAGTCAATGCTCGAGTCCAAGTCCAAGTCTGAGTCATCAGTGCTCAAGTCCAAGTCGAGTCACAAGTCCTGAGAATCAGTCCTGGACTCGAGTACTACAACACTGTCAGTGTTCCCTTGTTTTGATTCTAGGAAGGATGGAGAAGGAGGGGGACAATCAGATCACATGTTGTTGAACATTGCATTGTTACCCAGAACAAGGATACACAGATGCAAAGCACATTTCCTGTGAGCCACCACTAGGGGCACTAATTGCTCAGTGAGTTAGTGACATCGCCTGATAGATCGCATAATAGATGCTGCTCGGCATCTAAACGGCTTTGACCTGCTTCTGCTAGTGTTTCACCCTGATGTCACCGTCCCCTCCTCCTCACTCCTCCTACGCCGCACTGACCCGATGAACGCCTCTCTCTCTCTCTCTCTCTCTCTCTCTCTCATCTCTCTCTCTCTCCTCTCTCTCTCTCTCTCTCTCTCTCTCTCTCTCTCTCTCTCTCCTCTCTCTCTCTCTCTCTCGCTCTCTCTCTCGCTCTCTCTAACTGGTGTGACCTGGTTCTTAATGACGGACCAGTTCTCATCAGACAGTGTTAATCTGACTTTTAATGAACCTGTCCCTGGGAATTACTGCTCAATAACACACAGGCACAAACACACACACACACACACACACACACACACACGTGCACACACCCACACACACACACACACACACACACACACACACACACACACACACACACACACACACACACACACACACACACACACACACACACACACACACACACACACACACAGACACACACACAACACACACACACACACACACACACAATGCACGCACATACACACACAGGCAAACACACACGCACAGGCAAACACACACACACAAAATAGCCCCTTGTCTTTGTAAAAATGTAATCATTTACAAAGACAAAAATTTAACAGCATCTTTCACATCCCATAGATCAAAACTATTGTATTATTATTATTATTATTATTATTATTATTATTATTATTATTATTATTATTATTATTATTATTATTATTATTATTATTATTATTATTATTATTATTATTATTATTATTATTATTATTATTATTATTATTATTATTATTATTATTAACATTTAATTTGCTTGTTTCTTTACCTACTTAAATAACTACTACATTATATGATTGACACATTGACCACAATGCCAGATGGAGTCTTTCTTGTCCTTTCATGTGAGGACGCGAGGTCCCCACAGACAAAACAAGGACAAGGAAACAAGGACACAGGCGTACATAGTGTCTGAGCAGGCAGACGACCTCATTAGTTTAATAGTTATTGTTGTGCTTATCGTTGTCATCAGCCGCACGGCTGACGTGACGCCGTCTGACATCACGGAGCTTCGGGGGTCACTGGTGCGGCTAGCTAAGAAGCTAATGTCACGGAGCGCCGGGAGTCACTGGTGTGTCTAGCTAATTAGTTAATGTCACGGAGCGCCGGAGGTCACTGGTGTGTCTAGCTAATTAGTTAATGTCACGGAGCGCCGGAGGTCACTGGTGTGTCTAGCTAAGAAGCTAATGTCACAGAGCGTCGGGGGTCACTGGTGCGGCTAGCTAAGAAGCTAATGTCACGGAGCGTCGGGGGTCACTGGTGTGTCTAGCTAAGAAGCTAATGTCACAGAGCGTCGGGGGTCACTGGTAAGGCTAGCTAAGAAGCTAATGTCACGGAGTGCCAGGGGTCACTGGTGCGGCTAGCTAAGAAGCTAATGTCACGGAGCGCCGGAGGTCACTGGTGCAACTAGCTAAGAAGCTAATGTCACAGAGCGTCGGGGGTCACTGGTAAGGCTAGCTAAGAAGCTAATGTCACGGAGTGCCAGGGGTCACTGGTGCGGCTAGCTAAGAAGCTAATGTCACGGAGCGCTGGAGGTCACTGGTGCGGCTAGCTAAGAAGCTAATGTCACGGAGCGCCGGGGGTCACTGGTGCGGCTAGCTAAGAAGCTAATGTCACAGAATGTCGGGGGTCACTGGTGCGGCTAGCTAAGAAGCTAATGTCACAGAGCGTCGGGGGTCACTGGTGCGGCTAGCTAAGAAGCTAATGTCACAGATCGTCGGGGGTCACTGGTGCGGCTAGCTAAGAAGCTAATGTCACGGAGCGCCGGTGGTCACTGGTGTGTCTAGCTAAGAAGCTAATGTCACAGAGCGTCGGGGGTCACTGTGCGGGCACAGCTGTGAGAGCCGCGCGAGGCCAGAGGATGTACATAATGTATGAGTAAATTAACTATACTTTTGCTCAGACAATATCTTGAATGAATGCGTTTATTTATTTCGAACATAAATTGAAAATAAATAATAATAAAAAACATGTAATAAACAGATTAAAAAACAAACAAGCAGGAGTATAGGATGAAGTGTAAACGTATGTATTCCTACCCCCTTGATTGATTGATTAATTGAAAACTTTATTAACAGATTGCAGAATGGGTACAATACAGTACGGCTCAATACACACAATTGTTAAGGGGATGCAGACCAGAGAAAGACTTTCGTCTTGTTTACATCAGGGCAGTGATGGGCAAGCTACTTGGAAAATGTAGCAAGCTACACTACAAGTTACTCTCGATTAAATATAGCTCAACTACAATGGAAGCTATCCCCAGAGAAATGTAGCAAGCTACACTACAAGAACATGTCAAAAATAGCTAGCTACATCGGCACTACTTTTTTTTGTTTTTACTTCGTGACCAAGTTTCCACCAAACAAATAGGCAGGAAAAAAAATTCTCAGTTTGATTATTTATTATAAAACTGAAACAAGCCCTCGGTCTGGCTTTTTGTGTCATCCTTTTAACATGAACTTGTATTACACACTTCTTCAATATCTGAATTGTTTTACTTCATTTTACTAGTATTATGCTACCATGTATATACTACTACCAACTATGCTAATATGTCTATACTACTACAGTATGTACTCAGAGTATAACACTCAAGCTTGACACTGACAAACAATACTACTTATCCTTGGCCGCTAGATATGTACCACTACTGACTTGTTGTACACAATTTGTAAGTTGCTTTGAATGAAAGTGTCAGCTAAATGACCAAATGTATTTAAATATGTAACTCACAAAACATTCCATGGCCCCAAAATCATGTGGGGACCGCCCCTGGGGGTCCTGTCCCACAGGTTGAGAACCACTGCTTTTCCCTCTTTTTTTCTTTTCTCCACCCCAATAATATTGTTCATTTTCTGCCTACAGTGAAACATCATGATAGCAGCTATCTTAGTTAAAGCTGTTGACAAAGTGTACTGACTTGTGTGCTGTTTGGGAACAATTGATTTTCATCAGCTCACCTGAATGACGTGTCTTCAAGTTAGTGCTGGACCGTGTTGAGAGAGCAGCATATGTTTTAGCCGTTTTTTCAGTCAAACTCATAAATGTGTCCCAGATAGGGCCATGGAGAGTCATTGTTGTTATTGACATCATCATCTTCATCAATGCCATCGAACCCCTCTGCCATTTCGCGCAGAGCCGCAGACTGGTTCTTGTTCATGTAATCCGTTAAATTGCATTAATTCAATACGTCTGTGTTTTGATTTTCACTTCCTGCTTTGCGGCTGGAATCCCGCCCTATCCTGCCTCTGATTGGCCTACCCATAACGTTTTGGCCTACCATACCCAATCGTGAGTCGTCACTCATATCTAAACAAACCAACCAATCATAGTGGGTTTTTTACGGGGAGTTTTTTTTCTCCTCGCAGATATTCTAGTCTAGACTGTTTCTCTCGAAAGTAGCGTGTAACGTTTCTCGTCGCTACGTTACTACTTCGTTCTATAAATTGCTCCGCTACAGAGACCGCTACCCTGGTTAAAAAGTAGCGAGCTACCAGCACGCTACTGAGAATTGTAGTTAAGCTATGTAGCTTCGCTACTTGTAGCAAGCTACTGCCCATCACTGCATCAGGGTCCCCCATTTTCAATTCATCATAACATATGACATACATGACATACAGACAGTATTCACTCTATTCTATTATCTTATGCAACTCATATTCACTCCACAAACTGAAATATACATACATTGTTGAATGAACAGCCTGTTTCTTGACGTTAGACTCTCCTCTAAATTGTAACCCCCCTCTCTATAACAGAATTTTTGGACGTTACCCGGGAGTGAATTGTTTCGTGCTTTAAACATGATTTGTGCAGTCTTAAATTCAGCCAGGTCCCAGAGTTTCATGGCATGTGATTTAAAAAATAGTGTGTTTGTGTGTTCCAGATATCCTACCTTATTGATAATCAAATCAAAATCAAATGTATTTGTAAGGTCCGACAACACACGTTAATGTCCCTTCAGGCCCATGTCCCTTCAGGCTATGGATTTGCGGTGTTTTCCAGCTTATACAAAAAATATATATATATTATTTTGGAATATTGCAACTACTACACAAAAACGTGAGTACACAAGTTCAACTCATGTTCAGCCCTATGTTACTCATTAGCACTAAAAGTGATTTTTCTTTATTGTGTACGAAACTGCAGAATGTTATCTTTCAAAAGAGACCAGGCTTACAGTATGCATGTGCTATAAGCATAAAGTATAAAGATAAGCTTTGCAAAAAAAGTATGCAGTCCTCAAGTTCAAGTAAAACAAATTGCCACTTTTCTGGGCGCATGTTATGTGGTTAAATTTGGGATATTGCAACCACTGCAGAAAAATGTGAGTACACAAGTTCACGTTCAACTCAAGTTCAGACCTATATGCTACTCTATTTCATTAGCACTAAAAGTGATTTTCCTTTTTTGCATTAGTAAATTCAGAATGTTATCTTTCAAAAGAGACCAGGCTTATGCATGTGCTATATGCATAACGTATAAAGATAAGCTTTGCAAAAAAAGTATGCAGTATGAAGTTCAAGTAAAAAAAAATTGCCGCTTTTCTGGGTGCATGTTTCCAAGCATATGTTAAAACAATAAAGGCATCTTTGAGTAAACTTTGAGTAGAGATTCAAGATTCAAGAGGTTTATTCATCACATACAGTACAGTACACAAGACATAGTGAAATGAAGATGACCATGCACGCTTCGATTGTGCAAAGCAGGGACGTGCACAGGACTTTAGAAAGGCAGGTGCCCAAAAGGAGAAAAGGGCATCAATTATTAAATGCAAAGCGAGCGCGAAATGCGAGTACGCGCAGCGCGCTAGCCCGATTTTTGGGGTTAATACAAGTCTATGGTACATTCAGTTTCACCAATAGATGTCACCAAAACTACATAGTGTCCCTTTAATAACACAATATGCGCTCCAGACCAACGGCTGCGGGCGGCATGCCGAAATTAACACGCTGTGTTGAGAGAGCAAGAGAGAGAGCGAGAGAGAGAGAGAGAGAGAGAGAGAGAGAGAGAGAGAGAGAGAGAGAGAGAGAGAGAGAGAGAGAGAGAGAGAGAGAGGGAGGGGGAGGGGGAGAGGGAGAGAGAGAGAGAGAGAGAGAGAGAGAGAGAGAGAGAGAGAGAGAGAGAGAGAGAGAGAGAGTATGCTGCGTGATTTTCCTTGCACTAGCAGCAGACAGGGAGGGGCTGGGGAGGGGTGATCTGGCGACGTGTTTCACGAGAGCCGCGCATCTTGCAAGTGAGGCGGTGAGATGAGAATGTGATAAAGCATGAAGTAAAGAGATAATGCAATGCCACCGCCCACAGCGGTATGAATAATAAGAAATGTAGTATATGGGGGAAGTGCAGTGTTGCCACTTCTAGCCTGCCTGCCGCCTGATTGCATGAGAGAAAAGCATGGACAATCACAACTTCACAAGGCAATGCATGCCCGAAATATACAGTGCACTGCAAACCCGACATTTTATTTTGTTGGGCAAATACCTTACCTGATGAAGTGTACTCTTGCTTTATTTTAGTTGAAATAGTAACTGTAAAAAAAGAGGTCTCGAGTCGAGTGTGAGCTCAACAACAGCAGGATATCAATTTCGTGTTCAGTGCACTGCTGGCCCGGCGCGCGGTTTACATCATCTCATCATCACCCACCCATGTGCTATGCGTAAATAATAGGTCCTTCCAGGAGGAGGGGTGGCATTTCTCTCTCTTTCTTTACCAAATATTTAGATTCTATTGTGACATCTTTCATTTGGAAGGGCAGGGCAGTATATCTATATGTGCAACAGTAAAAAAAAAAAGAAAAAAAAAAGAGGGTGGCATAAAAAGGGCACTTTCTAATGAAAAATGAAAAAGGCAGGTGCCCGGGCACCCCTTCACCCCTATGTGTGCACGTGCCTGGTGCAAAGTATCATTAAGTATCTCGAGGCTGGGGCCAGCTTGTCCTCTTTTTTGGAAATCAAAACATGGTCACCCTACTGGTGCGGCTAGCTAAGAAGCTAATGTCATGGAGCGCCGGGGGTCACTGGTGTGGCTAAGAAGCTAATGTCACTGAGGGGATTGCTGTGAACTCCCAACACATTACAGACACACACAGACACACATACACATACAAACCCACCCAGATTAACCATTTGTCATGTGGCAGTGAACTGGTTAACCTTCTGTATTGTCACAGTGTAAAGGGTTAACCCTTTGCTAGTGTGGTAGTGAAAGGGTTAAGAATATATTATCCCCATGGCCTAGCACAGTTCTGTCAATATTTGGGATTTGTGAACATTAGAGTTACTCTCTCCCAACACCAGACACCGAAAAGTAAGAATCAAATGTGTGATGTATTATTAAAATTAGCTTAATTATATTAGAGTGTTCTCACCTATACCAAGTTCCCTAATTCAATATATATAGAGCAGCTTCAGATGGTTGCTTTGTTTGTGGATGAAAACATCTACCAGAGGTCCGATTTGCCCTGAATCCAGCCGGATTCATGCTGAACTTAACATAAATAAATGGTGCATTTATAAAACAGCTTTTATCCAAAGCGCTTTGCAATTTCTGTTCCTCACATTTTACCCATTCACTCACACATTCACAGACTGGCGGCGGAGGCGACCATGCAAGGTGGCAACCTGTACATCGGGAGAAATTAGGGGTTATTAAGTATCAAGTTTCAAGTTTCAAGTTTCTTTATTAGTTGTCATACAGAAGTACAGAATACTTTTATACAAAATGCTTCTTTCTGTTACGATCCAGAGACTGTGCTAGACAAAAAAGATAAGTATAAAATAAAATAAGTAGTATAAAATAGAAGTCACGTACGTAGACACAAGTGTTCAATATGTACATATGTACAATGTTCAATGCAGAGTAGAAGTAACTGAGTTACCATACAATATACTATACAATATACAATATACTATATAGTGCAAAGCAGAAATGGGATGAGGTACAATTTAGGTACAATTTACAGTAACGTGTACTGAGGTATGGGTTGTAGTGCAAATTCTTTGCCAATAAATATAAAGTGTGTTTAGGTGTTCTAAAGTGTGTAAGTGGGTGCTGCAGTGAGTTGTTTGTTTAAAGCAGTGCTTCTCAAACTTTTTCTGTCAGGCCCCCCTTTGGCAGACCAAAATATCTTGGGCCCCCCCCTCGCCCCAACAAAATAGTCATGAAATGGGCCATGTTTAAATTTATTGAAATAACACCAATATCGTGACCTTTCAAATTGACAACACCTTCCCTAGCGAGAGCCGCCTTGCCTCGCTGTAGAATCTGCAGAATGGTCAGCTCCCATCTCCTCACACAACACAGAGAACAGGCGCGCTTTCAGGGGTCGGATTTTGATGAAATTTACCACGTTTATAACTTCTGTCAAGCTGTCTTGACGCTGGCGCCTCTCTGTGAATTTACAGTGCGTCCATTGCGCGTTTGGCGAGACCCCCTTGATGAGCGCCTGTAGCCCCCTCCTTTTCCCTGCCATGGCCTGTGCACCGTCAGAGCAAAAGCCCACACAGTTCTCCCATTTCAGTCCATGTTCTGTCAGGTAACTGTCAATAATTTTGAAGAGCTCATCAGCTGTCGCTCTGTTTTTGACATATTTGCAAAACAGCAGATCTTCACTCAGTGACTGGGAATTTACAAAGCGAACATAGGAAATAAGCAAACAGTCTTTATTGCTGTCAGTCTTTGACATGCTTGAAGAAGACCAGAAGGGTCGAAACGTTGCATCTGCCTTTTTGTCAATTAAACACCTTGGAACTACTAATGAGTTGCGAGCCCCGCTTTGTTTTAAGTCTTTGACAAGGCAACACGCATGTCATCCTCAAGGCTCAACTTGGCCCTATATTTTGTTTTCAGAGCTGTCAAGGATGAAAAGCCAGCTTCACACAGATATGTGGTGCTGAATGGTATCAACACCTTAACTGCTGCATCATGAGATACTTGGTACTCAGCACCACACTCTGAAACTAGCTCTCCAGGTGGTATCAGATGAGATTTCAATGAGTTCTTCCAAGAGTTTGGATGGAGATGTGTCAGGAAGCTTTGTCTCAATGTTGTCTGTAAAGTTTTTTTTTATCGAGAGTAACTTGGTGATCCTTTTCTTTTTTTTTTTTTATTGGTCTTTTTCCCCCTCCATTTTCCTCCGATTTTCTCCCATCCCAATGTTAGTCGTATGCCAATTCCCAGTCCCTTCCTGGTCGCTGCGCTTTACCCCCCACAGTCAGATCATTTGGGAGAGTGGAGGCTACCACGTGCTTCCTCCGACACACGTCCAGCCAATCACCGCTTCTTTTCACCTGGCAGCGCGGATTCTCATTGAGAGGGCGTAGCGTGTGGGAGGACCACACTATCCCCCTCACGTCCAGGCGCCCCGACCGAACTGTAGGAGTCGCTGTTTACAACGACCCGGACCCACCCCGCCAGCTTCTCCCACCCTCTGATACAGCCAATTGTATCAGTGCAGACGGCCAGCCAAGCTGGTGACAACCCCGGAGCTGTGAGCTGGATTCGAACAGGCGAATCAAGCTCACAGCTCCGGGGCTGGTGACGAACGCAATCTCCGCTCGACCACCTAACCGCCTTTGGTGATCCTTTTCTGTGTTTTATTAAATAATGATTTTCAGATTTTGAGAAATGGTCAAACTTATCCAAATATGGTATTTTCATGGAGAACAGTGCAGCTGCAACAGATAGCACTTTAGTGATAATTTTCTGTAATATTTTTTTTATTTTTATTTTTTTTTTAATCTCAAGGCCCCCCCTGTCATGCCTCTGCACCCCCCACTTTGAGAAACACTGGTTTAAAGTGAGTGTGTGCGTGTGGATGTGTGTGCTGTGAGTGCATTTGTTGGTTGTTGTATAGTGTTATTGTTCGTTGAGCAACCTGATGGCCTGGGGATAGAAGCTTCTTCTGTACTTACAGTAGATTTCATTCACGGTTTTTACTGCCCTGTCAGGGGCCCCTGGTGGTACTAAATCCAGATTGAACTCTGCCATTGGAAAGAGAAGATTTGGCCTGATACATAGATGTGTGGCTTGGCCATAATAAGGTAATTTATAGGCCTGATATTCTATATTCCTGTGTCTGGATGGCAAAACTCTGTACTGTATCTACAAAAACCCCTGTAAATCTTCTCCCCTGTATTAATTTGCTTCGATATTTTGTACACACGAAGGTGCTGAATGAGCTAAATTTTTCATGTCTGGTCAATGTTAGCATGGTGTTAATCACCATCAAAAATGAAAAAAGAAAAGAAAGAAAAAGAAACTTGATATTCTCCTTTGGTCCATTACAATTTACTCAAGCCTAGTATCAGACACAATATTTCTGACACTTGAAATACATTCCCTCAGGTCCATAGATGTCCCTAGATACCAAGAACATGCAAATGGACCTTATAAAAGTAGAGCAATCTTCAATATACTTACGTATGTCTTTTTATGCGAATTTTCTGAAAATATGGCTAGGGGTTAGGCGGATTTAGGATTGTAGGAGATCCGGGGCTTCGACACCACAACCTTTAACTTATACCACCACCTTAAAGTGGACAAAAGGCACTAGAGAACACTTAAATGCACACCCTTTAATTAATGAAGCAAACAATAATAATAATTAATAATAATAATAATAATAATAATAATAATAATAATAATAATAATAATAATAATAATAATAATAATAATAATAATAATAATAATAATAATAATAATAATAATAATAATAATAATAATAATAATAATAATAATAATAATAATAATAATAATAATAATAATAATAATAATAATAATAATAATAATAATAATAATAATAATAATAATAATAATAATAATAAATATAATAATAATACACTGTATTTGTATAGTACCTTTCATACAAGAATTGCAGCTCAAAGTGCTTCACAGCAGTAAAAAAAAAAAAAAGACAGACATAAAATGAGCACAACATTGGCAGATCAAGAGCAATGCATAAAGTGCAGACATAACGCATAAAATAGATAGCAGCAAAATAGACAAAGTCAAGGTAAGACATAGAACATTAAATCACATCGTTTTTCATATTAGGATCTAAGATCTAGGGTTAACTCACCGAACGTTGAGCGCCAGGATCCCCGAAAACCAGAGTATAGTCGAGTTTTCATCGTTGTTTCTTTTATTCGATATTTGATTTGAGAACAGTAGCTAGTCCAGGGAAGAAACGATAACGCGTTTACTAGAATACACGTTGCCGGCCATTACGAAGCATTTTGGAAATGACACCAGACCACCCTGAAACTACACTCATATTCACGACGGTATAAAGATAAGGTAAGATAAGATATTCCTTTATCCCTTGGGGAAATTCCAGTGACACACACATACAGCTCATCGTCTCATTAACAACAACATATCACAATCATTAAATTTTTAGAGTAACAACGGCACAACATAAATTCAAACAGACATGTACATTTGTTGACACATGTCGACTACAGAATGCCTGAGACACCATATGCGATAGTCGGCTGCGACAACACAATAAAACGGAAATGTATGGATGGAAAAATTATCTGTTTTTTGCATCTTGACTGGAAGAAACTCAATGACAATCGACTATATTATTATTATTCAACAGTAACAGTAAACAGCGCCATCTGACACTGAAAGTGTTAATAGGCGTCTTTGTTTACGGTTTGATTATCACTGATACAAAGTAAAATAGTGCAGTGCAATAAAATAGTTAGTAAAATAGAATAAAAATAATGCAATAGTGCATTGCAATGAAATAGTTATCATCGTATTTTTTCGGGAGGCCGGTAAGGAGTGCATTACAGTAGTCAAGTTGGCTTGAGATAAAGGCATGGATCTGGTTTTCAGCATCCTTTTGATTTATAAATGGCCGTAGTTTTGCTATGTTTCTAAGGTGGAAGAATTATGTTTTTGTCAACTTGTTGATTGTGATTTAAAGCTTAGGTCTGAGTCTACCATAACACCAAGACTTAACTCACTCAAATACAGTTAGCAGCTGGATAGACTACAGATGGAAATAAACTTCTGCTAAATCTGGTGCAAAGTGCAAACAATGACAATGATTAATTGTCAAAAAAAAAAAAAAAAAAAATGTAAGTAGATTCGGGGCTTTTCAGAAAACATTCTGGGCTTGAGCCCAAGTAGCCACCCCCTAGCCCCGCCCCTGGGGTTAACCCTCCAGTCACCCTTCCAAACACCCACTACCTGTCTCAAAACTGCGATCTCAGTAACACATATATTTTTCATGTATTGTTAAAAAAAAAA
The DNA here is from genome assembly GCF_963971535.1 of Notolepis coatsorum. Lineage (NCBI taxonomy): Eukaryota > Metazoa > Chordata > Actinopteri > Aulopiformes > Paralepididae > Notolepis > Notolepis coatsorum. The sequence continues at coordinate 23,876,993 of NC_140173.1, read as the reverse complement.
TCATGAATATGATTATTAACTTCAGTCCTCACCATACAATATTTATACATTTTCAGGATTTTAACCATTTCTTAAATTAGGGTTAGGGTTGGGGTTAGGGTTGGGGTTAGGGTTAGGGTTAGGGGGTTAGGGTTACCCTAGGGTTACCCTAACCCTAACCCCCTAACCCCCTAACCCTAACGCGTGAATATTAAAGGCAACAAACTTGTGTTCAGCTTTTCTCTGATTGGCCACGACCCCCCGCCCCCTTTTGCCGCGAGCGCGGCAGAGGTCCCTGCAAGCGGCAGATGTCCCAAATTAAATTAATGAATGAAGCGCGGAGCATAATGTATAATGTTATTTCGCGGAGCATAATGTATAATGTTATTTCGTGTTTGTAACGTCATAACATCAGTGGAGGCTGCTGACTGATTAACTAGAAACTGTACATTGTAACGTTATATAATGTATAATGTTATTTCGCGTTTGTAACGTCATAACATCAGTGGAGGCTGCTGACTGATTAACTCGAAACTGTACAATTGTAACGTTATATAATGTATAATGTTATTTCGCGTTTGTAACGTCATAACATCAGTGGAGGCTGCTGACTGATTAACTAGAAACTGCACATTGAGGGGGTTTGAATCACGCTACATCAGTGGAGGCTGCTGACCAGATTATTATTATATTATATTATATATTAAATTATATTTTTTAAACATCCCCAACGCTGCAACACGCCCCCATTCCTCCCAGGTGTCAGGCGTCAGGCGCCTCATTTGCTTCCATTCATTTTGGGGACCGCGTTCAAATATCATACTTCTGAAGTATAAACAAACTATACTGCTGTGACGATTTTGAATATCTTAACATGTATTTACGCCCATACATTTTTTTAGATGAATGATTGTGGATATAATATAGAAAACACATCATTATGATATTGTCAGATGGCGTTGTCAGATGTGTAGAATTCACCTACTTACAATTATTTTCATATAAAATACAATGGTGAGTGAGAAATGTATCTCCAGTGATAAAACCCAGTGCTCTATGATACACAGCGTGGATGGGCTTTCAGGTGGAGGGAGAGGCATGCATGTACATAATTCCACCATAATCAAATACAGACATAATTGTGGATTATTGTACAATGGTCTTTTTACTGGCAGCAGAAAAGCATGATTTGTTTCTATACATATTTTTACTTTCAACTTTTTAGAAAGGTGTTCCACATGGCCCATGGGTGTAAAAAGAGAGCTTATTATTTAATCAAATCCCTAAATATTTATATAACTATTTAAATTTTAGAACCCCGAAGTATATTATGAATACTAATATTAGGAGTATTTCTCACACAAGACCTTGAAAATGAAATACACTTTGTTTTATCGGAATGTAAGATAAGCTTTTGTTTTAAGTTAGGAGGTGTACTGTATGTCAAATGTCGGTCATGTGGTGGAAGAGTTTAGCACAGTCACACAACAGAACACCAGTGTTTCTAGTAGATATGTTTATTAATAGATAAATAAACACCTCTGTCTGAACTGGTTCGACCACCAAATGATCCCAGCAACGACTGCCCTGAAGACTAATAATAACATCATAATCTCCAATCTGCTGGCTTGCACGTTGGCACAAAAGCTTGCACGTTGGCGGCAGGGTCCATCGCGAATTAGTTAGTTAGTTAGTTAGTTAGTTAGTTAGTTAGTTAGTTAGTTAGTTAGTTAGTTAGTTAGTTAGTTAGTTAGTTAGTTAGTTAGTTAGTTAGTTAGTTAGTTAGTTAGTTAGTTAGTTAGTTAGTTAGTTATGGCGTTAAGTGAAGCGGCGATATGGCATTAACCAACAACACAACGGGGCATTAACCAACAACGCAACAACAACACAACGAGGCATTAAGGCGAGACACCCCAGGTGAATAGTCAAATATACTTTTTTTGTTGATTTTGAGATTTTGTTATATTTTGCTTCCTAAACATGTCTTCTATGAAACTAGTGACAATAAAACGTCAATAACACACATTTAGTTGTTTATTTTACTTCATTTTGCCTTATTGCATCCATAAATGTGCACATATTTAATGGGGAAGTGCCTCATTTGCATATATAAACATACATTTCAGAAAACTTGCAATATATTTCTTCTTAGTTTATATGTACATAACAAATTGGGAAAGTTTCATAGTGATATCTATTCAAATATTATTTGCCTATTAGGGGGTACTACACTGTACTACACTGTTTGTAGCCTGTGTGTAGTTCTGTTCAGTTCAATAACATCATTATTATTATTATTATTATTCAGTTATCAGGCATGTGTTTAGGTTGTCTATTACTAATGGTTTGATTAGGTATTGTGTTTGTAAATATCTGTTTAAAAAAAAAAGTATGGCATTTTACAATACAGAACTTTGAAGGCGTTTTCCCAAAAATGAGTTTTAAGAGTTTTCCCTCATACTCTGAGCCAGGAATCTCCACTTCAGTAGCACTCACATACACCAAACCTTCCAGTTCTATTCATATCTATGTTCTGAAGGTATTTACAGAAGGGTTTGTTGATATCGCATTCATACCCTGATTTATATCACATTTTATTCCTAAAAACATGGCTAAATATGGAATTTTACCATAAAAATGGACTGAATGGAGTATTTTCTGATTTATGGAGTGATAAAAAGAGATATCCAAAATCCCCTCTGTAATAACATTTGGCTCTAATATGTCAACAAAATTAAACTATAATTTTGAAAATGGCTTTATCCAATGTTCAGATTTCTGTCCTGGAATTATATGCAAATTAGTGCATATTTAAGTAGATCATGCCTAATTTGCATATTTAAACATACAATTTCAGAAAACTTGTAATACAAAAAAGTCTTGTCTTAATATAAGTAATCAACTGGGCAAGTTTCATTGTGATATCTATTAGTAAAAAAAATTACCCTATTCACCTGCAGTGTCTCCCCTTAACCAACGAGCACCTCTCAGAGCACCTGGGGGAGCCTCATGCACGGCCGCGGTCACTCTCTGCCGCGTAACAACACACAGAGCGGCGCGGCGCGGATAAGGGCGTGTGCTAGGGCGGTCACGTGGCCGTGTGGCCATTCAGAGAAACGCTGAACGAAAAGCTGAACACAAGTTGGTTGCCTTTAATATTCACGCAACCCTAACACTAACCTGTCCATTTCTGCGACTAGGGTGAAAGGTGTGACACTTATGTTCCACACGCTTAATAGTAAAAAAATAAGATAAAAAAAAACATGGATTATTGTAATGTAAGTCCAAGATGTGATACTGAGCTACAACACCTGTAATTAGATTTGCATTTGGAAATTAAAACCACACCATAAACTCAAATTATGTTGATACATTTTTATTCCTGAGGATATCACCTAAAAGCATTAATTAAAACACTTATTTCCAAGGTGGTCCTCGATGGAACACATAAAAACATAAAAACACAGCACATTATAGCCCACTCAACTGCAAATTTTTGCTAATACAAAAATGTATGCCTACTTATGTATTAGCCTACAGGGAAAACACATTCACAACAGGCAGCAAAGTCTATTTTCAGCCAAGTATGGTAATAAGGTAGGTAACTATTAGGATATATATGGTATGGATTACTTACTCTTATAACGTATTACTACAGTATCTGTGGTAGCTCTAGTCTCCACCTACACAAATTGTTTTTGTGCTGTCCATTGAGCACCTTCACGTGGTAGGCACATTAACTGTAGGTCAAACTCCCCAAACAAACAAGCACTCCATTGATTTAATTGCCATATAAATCACATACAAAGATCTAACTATTACTCCTCTCTCAACATGAATATAATACAAAAAGGTGATCTATTAACTGTGTAAACCTTATCGCTGCTGGCGGGACAAAACCTCCTAACTCCATTTTTTTTATCAACTCAGTAGATCATCCTCCATGTGTGTGTGGTTTTACAAAGTCTACACAATGGGAAAGCATTAAACCAATCATCTGTCTAAACCTCGTAACTCTATTCGCCCTCAAATCTGTGTTCGTTTTTTTCATCTGCTGAAAAGTTGGGTTTTTGGAGTTAGGAGGTTTTGTCCCGCCAGCAGCGTTATGCAATATTCATCATTGATATTTGAATACTTGAAATCTATATGAACTGAGTAGTTAGTATCAAATGAAATAAGATGGAACAGCTCCATGCATTAATTTAATAAACAACTATTTGCCCATAACCAGTATGGTATTGTTTAAATTGTACACCTTTTTGCACATCTTTGTCAGGGAATTCCAACTATTCTGGACCTGAATGTACCAGTTAATTGTAATCATCTCTCTCTCTCCTTATGTCTAGTCAAGCCAGGTTGTGGAGGAGAGAGACTGGGATGAACAGGCTATAGACTACTTTGCCCATCCTGAGCCTGCTATGATGCAGGTGTTTTTACATCACCACCCAAAACAAGATTCAGCCAAGAGCGAGTGAGTTCACTGGTCCACTTGCACTGGTCCACTTGTCCATGGCACTTACTACCCAGCTTTGTAGTGGTTTGGGGGAATAATACAGTAGGTACGCATATTTAAGGGAACCGCAAGGATGGTGTACTGGTGGGTGGTGTCTGACCGATTATGGTGGGCCGGTCTGGGCCAAAAAGGCAGATGTTTGGTCCCAGTCCAGCCCTGGTCTAAGGCGGCCAGAAGATGCAGAGCAGAGCGTAGGGGTGTAGTTAGAGCGTTGAGCGTGTGTAGTTAGAGACCATTGACCGGAGGTAGGCGGGAGCCGTGCCCTTCGCCGCACGATATGCCAGGTCGAGGGCCTTGAAGCGGATTTGTGCGGCCATGGGGAGCCAGTGCAGGTCCCTGAGAAGTGATCCTGTGGTATTATTGATACATGCAGCCTTTGTAGGGTTGGACCCTCAGGACTTTTCGCTTTCACTCAAGTTAACATTGTCAGGCCACGCCCTGACTGGCCCGCAGCAAAGAAAAGTAAATATAGGTATCATAAGCAGTGAGAGCGGGTATGGAGAGGGGGGCTGGTTCTGGGACACCATAACTAACTGTTGAGCCTTCCTGAGGTGTTCTCGGCCAAACTCAACAAAACACCAGTAAAGCAGGGTTCCCGTCTTAAAAGGTCTTACCGTCTTAAAGACTTACATATTATAATAAGAATTGTAGGCCTTACAAAGTCTTAAATGATTGGTTGGTTTGATAGGTCTTTAAAACATGTATTTGATTAGGAAGTTGCTTTTGTTACGACGCTAGTAGTAGCTAGTATTAGCATCCTGCTGCCATACGATCACATCCCCCTCACGCTCTCAGGAGGCCATTTCTTCTTCCATACAAATCCTTGTGAATATGCATCATCTGTGGTCTATGTGTCATATAGTATAACTACTCACGCAGAGCTTTGATGCTGCGTATCAGAGCAGGGATTTGTAAACAAGGAAGTGTATGCGTACGCTTGAAAGGTCACCGCAGGCCACGTGATGCTCATGAATAGCCGAGCATACTCAAGGAAATGTATTCCTTTCCCATTTCCCACTTTTTTTTCGAAAAAGTGAGCGTCGGACGCGCTGAGGGACCTGGCTCCGTTGTCTTTTCATCTGGAGCGAGGCCAGGGGTGAGTTTGAGTGAAGGATGGCTCGAGGTGTTACCGCGCCGACCCCTCCGTATCCCGGGGTTACGGCCTCGCCTGCGACGTGGTTGGCTGACAGACAGGCAGCAGGGGCTGGAGCAGCTGTCGGTGCTGCGCCGCAGATGTAAATACTGGTCAAGGATCACACACACACACACACACACACACACACACACTCCGAGGCGCACCTCCCACGGTACCGTGAGCAGGGCTACTGCACAACTCAGCCATCTGTTCCTTCTTGTAGAAGACGAAGAGGAAGGCCAAGAGCGGTGGAGAGGCGGAGGAGGAGAGGAGGGGGACTGAGAGGAGAGAGGAGGAGGAGGAGGAGAGGCGGAGGAGGAGAGGAGAGAGGAGGAGGATAGGAGGGGGACTGAGATGAGAGAGGAGGAGGAGGAGAGGCGGAGGAGGAGAGGAGAGAGGAGGAGGATAGGAGGGGGACTGAGATGAGAGAGGAGGAGGAGGAGAGGCGGAGGAGGAGAAGAGGGGGACTGAGAGGGGAGGCGGAGGAGGAGGAGGAGAGGCGAAGGAGGAGAGGAGGGGGACTGAGAGGAGAGGCGGAGGAGGAGAGGAGGGGGACTGAGAGGAGAGGCGAAGGAGGAGAGGAGGGGGACTGAGAGGAGAGGCGGAGGAGGAGAGGAGGGGGACTGAGAGGAGAGGCGGAGGAGGAGAGGAGGGGGACTGAGAGGGGAGGCGGAGGAGGAGGAGGAGAGGCGAAGGAGGAGAGGAGGGGGACTGAGAGGAGAGGCGGAGGAGGAGAGGAGGGGGACTGAGAGGAGAGAGGAGGAGGAGAGGAGGAGGACTGAGAGGAGAGAGGAGGAGGAGGAGAGGAGGGGGACTGAGAGGAGAGAGGAGGAGGATAGGAGGGGGACTGAGAGGAGAGAGGAGGAGGAGGAGAGGTGGAGGAGGAGAGGAGGGGGACTGAGAGGAGAGATGAGAGAAGGGGGACTGAGAGGAGAGAGGAGGAGGAGGACTGAGAGGAGAGAGGAGGAGGAAGAGGAGGAGAGTAGCGGGATTGAGAGGAGAGATGAGGAGGAGAGAAGGAGCGAGGGAGGAAGGGAGCACAGGTGGGAAGAGAGAGAGAGAGAGAGAGAGAGAGAGAGAGAGAGAGAGAGAGAGAGAGAGAGAGAGAGAGAGAGAGAGAGAGAGAGAGAGGGAGGTGTAGTGGTTACGTCTTTGCCGTTTTTCGTGTTCCACCTTCTGTTCCAGCGCAATGTATTTCCCGATTGCCAATTTCTAAATTGTCTCGTTTAAAACAAATAAAGCATTAACATTTGCATGGTGTACCTTTCTGTGCTTATTCATCCACAATATATAGCTCAACATGAAAATATTCGCAATTAATCATAAAAAAAATTTACAAATTTTATTTCAACCAAAAATGCTTAAACAATTATGTTAGTGATAAAAGGGAACTCATTTTGTGCAAAATTGGAAAGCTTTTAAATTTCCATGCGGCAGAATTGTTACAATAGCCGATAATCCATTTTCCCAACGGGTGGAACAACTAGTGACGTCAGACTACACCTCCCTATAGAGATGGAGAGAGAGATAGATAGAGAGAGAGAGACAGAGATATAGAGATAGAGAGAGATATAGAGACATGGGGATAGAGAGATAGACAGAGATAGAGAGAGACAGAGAGAGAGAGAGAGAGAGAGAGAGAGAGAGAGAGAGAGAGAGAGAGAGAGAGAGAGAGAGAGAGAGAGAGAGAGAGAGAGAGAGCGAGAGAGAGATAGAGAGATAGGGGGAGCAATAGAGAGAGGGAGAAATAGAGGGAGATAGAGGGAGAAATAGAGAGAGATAAAGAGAGAGGGAGAGAGAGAGGGGGAAGTAGAGAGAGAGGTAGATAGAGAGAGGGGGAGCATTAAATAGGGATAAATAGAGGGAAAGAAAGAGAGAGGTAGATAGAGAGAGGGAGAGAGAGAAAGAGAGAGAGAGAGAGGGAGAGATGGAGCGAGAGAAGGAGCGATATAGAGGGAGAGATGGACAGTGGAGGCGCAACATATTCTTCACATACGTTGATTCATTGGTTGATTGAACTAAAGGACAGACACCTAGGCGGTTAACTGACATGAATACCAGATGCATGTACAGACACAACAATCTGCTTTTCAAGCAGCTTGTGAGGATTAATTAAGGACGGATATCCAGACATAGCGTACGATATAATAATAGATCCGTTGAATAGGCCCGGGAAATAATTGAAAGAACAAAACGCAGCAGGACAGGGCAGAGCAGAATGAGGTACAGCAGGGGGTCTTAATCGTTTTCAGTCCAACGCCCAGAGCAATTTACTGTGCTATTATCCTGAGACCGAGGCCTATTGAAACCTATTGTACTCGTTGTCAGGTGGGGAAATATCAGAAAAGGGAAGCATGTGACCCAATTTAGGCCCTGCTACTTTTGTGTGTATTACAAGTGAATTAATTATCATGATTTCTTTTTAGCCAGAGCTGTATTGAAAATGAGTCGCTCACACCATTGGTTAAAGAGATGCGGAGCTACCGTATATCTCATCTGGGTTTGGATTGATTTAAGTTAGCCTCTTAAACATCGGAGGGCCCGACATGTACGTGCACGCACATCGCAGCACTTTGCCCTCGTCTCCCCCGGCTACGGGCTGCATTTTTGCAGATCAACCAATACATTGTTGGAAAGTGTAATTTGCTGCCTTTCAATCGTCACCTCACTTGACCTATCGCATGCTTCCAGTCTCGAGTTACAAGACCAAACATCCGATGAGTGTCATTTGACAAGCCATTCGGACAAGTGACCATGTCCGGTTTGGCCGGGTCCTGAATGGACCAGTCACCTCTGATGGCGAAAATGATTGACCTTTGTAGCCAATGAAATTCTGGAGCTAAGGATATCCCACGCGAGGGGTGATTGCAACAAGAAAGACAAAGAAGAAGCTGGACAAGTTCTTTGTTTTGACTAGCGCCTCGGAATCAATGGCAGCGGACGGCCATTTTGGATAATCATGCCGAATTATTGCCGGTACACACATTACAAACACCTTTCTAAAACACAAATTTTCTGTGGGATTGTTATCAACTTTGGACCTGTACTGGATACGACTCCAGGCTATGGAACTGTTAGGTTTTCCAGCTCCTACCTCTCAACTGGATCTCAAAAACGGAAATGTGAGTAAACAAAACGTTTACTTCATTAGTACTCAGTGAAATCTGGTACTTCAAACCAGGGTTCGAGTTATCACCTGAGAGCTATGGGGACCCCCCTCTTTTTTTCTGATATTTTGGCCGTTTTCAAAGTCATATTTAGAGGAATATCTCATTAGGATCAGAGTCTAATACTAATGAACACTACTGGCCCCCGTAAATGTCCAAACCCCCCTCCTAATGTACATTTTCTGTTAGGATCTCTTTTTAACAGTACTGTATATTTGTATGTCATCATGTATGTCATGATATATTCTGTATATCTGTATGTTGTGTATGTCATAAATGTCATTATGAATTGAAAATGAAACAGTTAAATTCACAATCACAATCCATTAAAATATTTAAAAAAAATATATATAAAATCAGACAAAATAAAATCAGACATACGCCTGCCTAAACAGGTGGGTTTTGAGGTGGGTTTTAAATGGAATGATGGAGTCAATGTTCCTGATGTTGGGGGGGAGGGAGTTCCAGAGGCGAGGGCCAGAGCAGCTGAAGGCTCTTGACCCCATGGTGGACAGACGGGCTGGGGGGGACGGTCAGGTTGATGGAGGAGGCAGACCTGAGGGACCGGGTGGGAATGTGATGTGAAGGAGGTCGGACAGGTATGGAGGGGCGAGGTTGTGGATGGCCTTGAATGTATGTAGGAGGATCTTGTAGTCTATGCAGTGTTTAATGGGAAGCCAGTGTAGTTGGCGTAGGACGGGGTGATGTGACTGATGACAGGGGTTCTGGTGATTATACGGGCAGCAGCGTTCTGGACCAGTTGGAGCTTATGGAGGAGTTTGTGGGTATTGTGCCATACTGTATTGTGCCCATTCTGCAATATGTTACAGTTTTCAATCAATCAATCACATCATAATCATTAGACTATTGTGTGATGTCATTATTCAGTCTCATTCTTAACCATTAATATTTGTAAATGTTCTTACTCACCTCTGATATATAATGCCATATGACTTATTTGCATTTTGCATCTGATCAAATAATACAACAATTTAATTTGAAAAATTTGCCCAAATTTATGAACTTGAATGAACATTTATTTGTTTATATTATAAATCAAAAACTAACAAAAAAATCGAATGGAAAATAAATAGTTGTATATTGGCACTTAACAGCAGCATTTACCTCCATTTACCTCCTTGGCAAATAACCAGCTGTATTTGATTTTCCAAAAGGTCCACTCACTACTAGCACTGTCAACCAGTAGCGCTGCTAGCTGCTGCGCTAACAGCATTAGTTGAGTGGTTTACATAACGTTAAGCTGGCTGTTTCTTCTTCACCAAATGGGTTGGAGTAGCGTTAGACACGCTCATGGGCGACACATAGCGGCTTGGAGGTGAAACACAGCCTATTCCACAACATTAATGACTCGGTTATTTTAAAAACTGAAAAGACAAATATTAGCTATTAACTATTTATTTAGGTAACTAATTCGTACATTGAAAAAAATATATATATAAAAAAAGAAATTAATATACATTTTTTGAGAGACCCCCACAGGTATTGTTGACTCTATCTATGGGGGCTGAGTCCCCATTGGCCCCCACATAATTCGAATACTCAAACACTCTGTACGCTGCGCTCGGGCAGACCTTTCAGCACTATATTTACCCAGACGAACAGACCTTTCAGCACTATGTTTACCCAGACTAACAGACCCTTTCAGCACTATGTTTACCCAGACGAACAGACCTTTCAGCACTATGTTTACCCAGACTAACAGACCCTTTCAGCACTATGTTTACCCAGACGAACAGACCTTTCAGCACTATGTTTACCCAGACTAACAGACCCTTTCCCAGGGCCATAAGTGCACTAAACGCAGCTATAATGAAAGAAAAGAGAAAGCTACCGTGGAATATGAGTGGAATCGTGCAATAAATCAATAATCGTGCAACATGTTTACATATTATGGGTATATGCTAGTTTACTCCTCTATTTATGTTTTATGTATATATTTTCTATTTTATGTCTCATTGCTTGTTTCTATATTATCTTTATTATTGTGCCTTAAATAGCCGTAGCCCAGATCCTGGCCTTAAGGAGGATCATCAAGGAGGTGAAAAATAACAACCTTGCAGCGGTTCTCTGTTTCATTGACTTCAGGAAAGCGTTTGATTCAATACACAGAGGTGTGCTGGTGAACATCTGTAAAGCCTCCGGGGTCCCTCCTAACCTGCTCCGCGCTATAGAGGCCATGTACAGGGACACAAGAGCCAAGGTGGTAACCCCAGATGGTGAAAGTGAGGAGTTTGACATCCATGCGGCGGTGCTGCAAGGGGACACTCTTGCCCCCTTTCTCTTCACTGTAGCCCTGGACTACACGCTTAGGAAAGCCATTACTGGGTGGGAGCAGGAGCTGGGCTTCACAATCCCAACTCAGACGTCCAGAATAAACGGCTGTAGTCCTGACAGACCTGGATTATGCAGACGACATCTGCCTGCTGTCTGACCGTGTGGAGCAGGCGGCACATGAGCTCTTGAACAGAGTGGAGGCGGAATGTGCCAGGGTTTGCCTCAGGTTGAATGCAAAGAAGACTGAGGTCATTACTACTTATAACATCCCCCTGAACCATCCACCTCTCAACACAGCAGGAGGCAATGCTCTGGCAGAGGTCAGTGACTTCAAACACCTGGGTTCCTGGGTCAACTCCACAGAGCGGGACTTAAGGTGAGGAAGGCACTGGCATGGAGGAGGGCCCTGACTGGCATGAATAGCGTATCAAAGCGAGCATGTAACCAACAAGCATCTGCACGGGGGGCTACCAAGGCTGAGCGACATGGTGGCATCCAGGAGGATGAAACTTGCAGGTCACTGCCACCGACACCAGGAACCTCCGACTAGGCCTACAAAAATAATGGTTGGTTTCAGGTTGCCGACCGACCCTGCCGATTTAGGTGCGACCCAATATATTTTATGAGTTTAAAAAAAACAATTATATATTAAAAAAAAAAAAAAAACAGTTTTTTTTTTTTTTTTTTTTTTTTTTTTAGAATAAAGTTTCATAGAATCTTAGTCAAACATTTAGTATTATGGATATTAAACATGCTGGCAGAGTACATGCATCCATGTTGTTGTGAACATTTTAACCCTTTCACTGCCACACGACAGCCGGTTAACCCTTTCACTGTGACAATACAGAAGGTAGCCCTTTACTATCACACAACCGACGGCGATGCTCCATCATTAGCATCATTAGCTCCGCATCCGCGGAGCTAATGATGCTAATGATGGAGCATCGCCGTCGGTTGTGTGATAGTAAAGGCTAACCTTCTGTCGTGTGGCAGTGAAAGGGTTAATTAAATAAAGAAATTCCCTATCCATAGTCGCCGTGGGAAAGAATAAAATAAAAAAAAAAAATAAATAAATTCCCTACCTACCCATGGCCAAACTGACAACCAACCTGAAACCAACTATTAATTTTGTTAGGCCCTAGCAAGCTGGTGCTCTGGGAGCCAACACACGGGGCTAGTGCTCTGGGAGCCAACACACGGGGCTAGTGCTCTGGGAGCCAACACACGGGGCTAGTGCTCTGGGAGCCAACACACGGAGCTAGTGCTCTGGGAGCCAACACAGGAGCTAGTGCTCTGGGAGCCAACACACGGGGCTAGTGCTCTGGGAGCCAACACACGGGGCTAGTGCTCTGGGAGCCAACACACGGAGCTAGTGCTCTGGGAGCCAACACACGGAGCTAGTGCTCTGGGAGCCAACACACGGGGCTAGTGCTCTGGGAGCCAACACACGGGGCTAGTGCTCTGGGAGCCAACACACGGGGCTAGTGCTCTGGGAGCCAACACACGGGGCTAGTGCTCTGGGAGCCAACACACGGGGCTAGTGCTCTGGGAGCCAACACACGGGGCTAGTGCTCTGGGGAGCCAACACACGGGGCTAGTGCTCTGGGAGCCAACACACGGGGCTAGTGCTCTGGAGCCAACACACGGGCGCCGACCAAGAGGACGTCCCACGCCAACATACGTGGACATACTGAGGAAGGACGCAGGTGTGGAGAGCTCTGGGCCTAACAAAAATAATAGTTGGTTTCAGGTTGGTTGTCAGTTTGGCCATGGGTAGGTAGGGAATTTATTTTTATTTTATTTTTTTTTATTCTTTCCCACGGCGACTATGGATAGGGAATTTCTTTATTTAATTAACCCTTTCACTGCCACACGACAGAAGGTTAGCCCTTTACTATCACACAACCGACGGCGATGCTCCATCATTAGCATCATTAGCTCCGCGGATGCGGAGCTAATGATGCTAATGATGGAGCATCGCCGTCGGTTGGTGTGATAGTAAAGGGCTAACCTTCTGTATTGTCACAGTGAAAGGGTTAACCGGCTGTCGTGTGGCAGTGAAAGGGTTAAAATGTTCACAACAACATGGATGCATGTACTCTGCCAGCATGTTTAATATCCATAATACTAATGTTTGACTAAGATTTCTATGAAACTTTATTCTAAAAAAAAAAAAAAAAAAAAAAAAAAAACGGATTTTTTTTTTTTTTAATATATAATTTTTTTTTAAAACTCATAAAATATATTGGGTCGCACCTAAATCGGCAGGGTCGGTCGGCAACCTGAAACCAACCATTATTTTGTTAGGCCCTACGGAACTGGCCGGATGTATGGAGGACCGGGATGATTGGAATCTCCGCTGGCGAACCCGTCTGAGGACGACCAATGAATGATTAGCACCTAGGGTTTGCATTTAATTGTGTTGTACCCGTACCTGTACCTGTACAATGACAATAAAGATCATTCATTGGTTCCATGGTTTCCCCATGTAGGGTCGAGTGTCGAGTGTCCTTATTGAGCCGGACTTTTGTTATTCAACAAGGTCAAATGTG
>NC_140173.1:23823770-23858152 GCF_963971535.1 Notolepis coatsorum | reverse complement strand
CAAGAAAAATATACGATGCTAGAACTAAAAGCATAGTGACTTGAATTGCTGCATTTTGATTCATTATATCTCACAGATTTTTGTCCAATGACCCGTCCGGGTCCTAATTGTTAAAAGAACACTGCAACATTTTGGGAAATTTGCTTACCATCTTCTCCAGAGAGAGACAAGAAGATACAGTAGATACGAGTTTCCTCTCTGTGCGTTCAGTAGAAAGCTATCTGGCTGCATGTTAGCCTAGCTTAGCACAATGAATGGAAGTGGACATGGCCGGTTAGCCTTCGGGAGAGGTGTTAGTTGAACAATGCCTAGGCTACCCGGCCATGTCCGCTTCCATTCATTGTGCTAAGCTAGGCTACTGTGCAGCCAGATATCTTTCTACTGAACGCACAGAGAGGAAACTTGTATGTATCTTCTTGTCTCTCTCTGGAGAAGACGCTAAGTTAATTTCCCAAAATGTTGCTGTGTTCCATTAAGTAAAGCAACTCAGTTTTGATACTTAAAGCTTAGGTCTCAGTATTGGTATCAGTTACAGAAACCTGTGTTCAATTCCCTGTAGCGGTTCTTGTGGCTTGGTCAGACATTCCAACAAACACAATTGGCACGAGTCCTGGTCGTTGCAACAGCGACTCCTACTGGTGAGGCCTGTTCCTCAGGGAGGGGATCTGGGGAGATGAACCATGTGCGTTAATGCTCTCCCAGTGAAACTCCTCTCAGGTGAAAAGAAGCGGCTGGTGACTCCACATGTATCAGAGGACGGAGACACACGGTAGTCTACACCCTCCCCAGACCGACAGAGGGTGACACAATGACCAGGACCGTGACGCACACAGAGATAGTGACTAAATTGGGGAGAAAATGGATTTAAGTAACTTTTTAGTTACTTAACCCTCCAGTCACCCTTGTCGCAGTTTCGTGTGTTTGTGGATAGCGTTGGCTAGATTTTATGTATATGCCAAAAAAGTTGCTCAGTATCACATCTTGGACTCACATTACAATAATCCATGTTGTTTTTTAAAAACAATCACTATTCAGCGTGTGAAGAACAAGTGTCACACCGTTCACCCTAGTGGCAGAACTGGACAGGTTAGGGTTAGGGTTAGGTGGTTAAGGTTAGGCTAGGGTAACCCTAAGCCCCTAACCCTAACCCCCTAACCCCCGAACCCTAACCCTAACCACAACCTAACCCTAATTTAAGAAATGGTTAAAATCCTGAAAATGAATAAATATTCTATTAACTGAAGTTAATAATGATATTCATGATTTTTTTTTAACAATACATGAAAAAGATATGTTTTACTGAGATGGCAGTTTCGGTCACTAGGGAGACAGGTAGTGGGTTTGTTGAAGGGTGACTGGAGGGTTAAAAAACAAAAACAACATTATTTCAATTGCTCCCATTATTGCCCTTACAGATTCTTACAGTCAAAATATGTTGATCAACTTGACGGTTTCCATTAATTTGCATTCACATCACTGTACTCTGCTAAGCAATGTGGTCTATACAAACACAAACCTGACACAAACACAAAGATATGTTTTAAATGCCAATTTATTTAATTCAGGCCAGAACAAGTATTGCTGCCCTCTACGGGTCATAGTTGGGTCTAGTCTGTCATATATCCTAACAATAGCTGTCAGCCTGGCTTTGCTTTGCTTTGTTAGCTCAGATGTTATCCCAAGGAAGCTTTTGTTGTGGATGGACCAAATTTCTGCGGTGGTCGAGATGTAGTCCAGCCCCTCAAACCCTTTCTTTAGCCAATTTTGCATTTTTGTATATTCTCTCTCCAAGTAGTTGGAAAAAGTTTTCCGTCCCATTTGCTGTGTGCCGCCTGGACATGGTATCACGCTAACTAGATGCCTGAAAGCGGGTAACTCCACTGTAGAAATAGGCTGCACGTTTTCTCCAACACACCGTGCAATTACTTGATCAAGTTTGGCTCCGGATGAGTGGGATGAGTCCGGGTCTTTACCGTTAGACTCAGCTACGTTGAAGCATGTTGTTTCTCCAGGTGTTTCAACAGATTTGAATTGCTGTTTTGGGCAGTAGATAGGATTTTTGAGCCAAGACACAATTTACATTTAACTAAAACGTTCTTTCCTTTGTGCTCGACAAAAGAGAAATAGTGAGAATAACAGATTACATCACAGCTTGAACACCGTCTCCGCCAATCAAATGTGTGGTCCAGAAATAACTTCCACTTACTATCCACTTCTATAAGACACAGCATGTGTCTGACATAATATACTGCCTTAAATCCATCAATTACCGGTGAATTTGATTGGCAGGGGGGGGGGGGGGGGGGGGGGCGGGAGGTGAACCAATTACGGAGAACAGCCTCCTTCAATACTGGCATTGTATTTCCATTATGAATTGAGATGCATGTGTTGATGGGTTTGCATTCTGACTCCTACAGTATCTACAGTAACATTCTGACTCCTACAGTATCTACAGTAACATTCTGACTCCTACAGTATCTACAGTAACATTCTGACTCCTACAGTATCTACAGTAACATTCTGACTCCTACAGTATCTACAGTAACATTCTGACTCCTACAGTATATACAGTAACATTCTGACTCCTACAGTATCTACAGTACCATCAGTGATGGGCAAGCTACTTGGAAAATGTAGCAAGCTACACTACAAGTTACTCTCGATTAAATATAGCTCAACTACAATGGAAGCTATCCCCAGATAAATGTAGCAAGCTACACTACAAGAACATGGCAAAAATCGCTAGCTACATCTGCACTACTTTTTTTTTTTTTTTTTACTTCATTATCAAGTTTCCACCAAACAGGCAAAAAAAATGCTAAGTTTCTTTTCTATTCTATCTTTATATATTATTTATCCCTAAACTCTGCATCTTCTGGCTGCCTGATACCCTCTCCTAGCTGAAACCTGCCCACTGTATCAACCAAAAACACACTTCTTCAATATCTGAATTTTAACTAATAATAACTGTCTTACTGCATTTTACTATTATGCTACCATGTCTATACTACCACCAACTATGCTAATATGTCTATACTACTACAGTATAGTATGTACTCAGAGTATAACACTCAAGCTTGACACTGCTAGACAAACAATACTATTTATCCTTGTCTGCTAGATATGTACCACTCATGCTGACTTGTTGTACACAATTTGTAAGTTGATTTGAATGAAAGCGTCAGCTAAATGACCAAATGTATTTAAATATGTAACTCACAAAACATTCCATGGCCCCAAAATCATGTGGGGATCCCAGACCACAGATCAGATCAATCACCATTGTAACTGAGGGGTACAATTCCCTGACTGTATTACTAGATATGATACTTACTACCACTACCTTTGTACTTAATATTCGGCCACCCAGTACACGGCATAAATATATTATCATGAACACTCTCACGTAGATGAAACGGATCCAACACAAATGTACGAATTAGAAACAGGTCTTTATTTCCTACACAGCGATGGTGTGTAGAATAAGCACTTAATCACTTAATTACATTTATGAATTGAAATAGTATGCACTTTTATGGCAAGGAGTATTCGTCGGTATATCAATAGATAATGTCCAATCTCTGAAGGCGCAGGTGGTAAATATACGACCTGGAATAGTTAAGGAATAACAGCAATGATACTTTAATGATTATAGACTGGATACACTAGAGGGGGTTAATCCGGTCGCTTGTAAGCCGACAGGAGTAGGAGGGGGGGGGGGGGGTAGAATCCAGCTGCCTCGTCCGGCCAAGGGTATCCCAGGTGAACCCACTGTAGTGCCGTTCAATGCGCCGGCGATCCTTGGACCACAGATGAAAGCAGGTGGACTCTTTGTGGGCCGGCTCTCTCCGGTCCACGGGGGAGAGATGTGGAGAGACCTCGTCTTGCAGAGCGTCTCCTCACCTTGCGTCCTCTCCAGGGGGGGGGGTTCCAACACACGGTAGTGTCGGGGGTCTTTATCCATAGAATAATCAAAGTATCCAAAGCATAATCCGTGCCTGGGAAGGCGGGCTGTCGTCGGTAGAATAATCCGGTATACAGGTCCACTCGCTCGTCGGCTCTGGGGCTCCTCGGGTGCAGCTTCACATAGGGTCAACCACCCTGGGTAAGCAGCCAGTTCTCTGCCCGAAACGATGGGGTACTGACTACGGTAGTATTCTCACCGCACGAAGCACTATATATTAACAGACTATTATTAGCTTAATAGACTACGTCCAACTCGACGATATAGTGCCAAATATGACTATTCAAATATTAATATACACGATGTCTCAATACCGATGGTAGGCCGAACTTGGCCTTACTCCCACACGTGGCATCGCGGGGAGGCTTTACGTCTGTGACTCTATTGGAGGGTAAGAAACTGGACTGAAAAGAAAGTCCTACTTTAGTAGCGCAGTATATATACGCACTATGAACAAATAGTCCCATTAGTGGTGCGGTAGCCAAATTCCTACGCGGAACTAGGACTTGTTCGTACATGTCGAGCGGTACGTTTGAACTGGGTCTGAGGGGTATGGCAGCCTGGCACCAAGGTCTCGACCAATAGTAGAATGGAGACTATTATGGGATGTTCAGTAGGCTAGAATGGATATTCAATGCATATTGTACAAGGAATATACAAGGGATATCAGGGAATATTAGAGAATATACAAATACAATCAAATATATATATATAAATAAATATATATACTCGGTTTAATTTGGCCCTTCACAACAACCATGGTAAGTTAACAGACAAAGAAAGTGCCAACACAGCCCAATGCTGCAGTGCACGGCGGCAGTTTAACAACATTATTATCCCTTACCTTAGATACGCCGCGCCTGCATCCCACAACTTCATCTTTTCCATTCATTCATTCCATGGAGAGACATTGTTGTTATTGACATCATCTTCATCAATGCCATCACAAGCCCTGGAAACATCGAAGTGGTCTGTTTTGATTTTCACTTCCTGATTTGCGGTTGGAGTCCCGCCCTATCCTGCCTCTGATTGGCCTACCCGTAATGTTTTGGCCTAACCATACCCAATCGTGAGTCGTCATACTCATATCTAAACCAACCAACCAATCATAGTGGGTTTTCTACGGGGAGTTTTTTTTTCTCCTTATAGTCTAGACTGTTTCTCCCGATATAGTAGCGTTGTCGCCGTTGTAGCGTTTCCTCGTCGCTACGTCACTACTTCGTTCTATAAATAGCTGCGCTACAGAAAACGCTACATGATTCAAAAGTAGCGACGCTACCATCATGCTACTGAGAAATGTAGTTAAGCTATGTAGCGTCGCTACTTGTAGCTAGCGACTGCCCATCACTGAGTACCATTGTGACTCGCTACAGTATCTACAGTAACATTCTGACTCCCTACAGTATCTACAGTAACATTCTGACTCCTACAGTATCTACAGTAACATTCTGACTCCTACAGTATCTACAGTAACATTCTGACTCCTACAGTATCTACAGTAACATTTTGACTCCTACAGTATCTACAGTAACATTCTGACTCCTACAGTATCTACAGTAACATTCTGACTCCTACAGTATCTACAGTAACATTCTGACTCCTACAGTATCTACAGTAACATTCTGACTCCCTACAATATCCGACGGTCTGGCTGTCGTGTGGCAGTGAACGGGTTAACCTTCTGTGTGTTGTCGCGGTGAAAGGGTTAACTGTTTTGGTAGTGTAGCAGTGAAAGGGTTAACCAGCTATAGTTCAAGTTCAAGTTTCTCTAATAGTTGTCACAGTAAAATACAGAATACTTTTCCATGAAATGCTTTTTTCTGTATGAGCTCCTGAGAGTGTGCTAGATAAAATAGATACAAAGTATAAACTAGAATAAGTCAAGAGTACGTAAACAAAAAGTGTTCAGTCAATCAATATACATATATACAAGTCAAGTCAAGTCAAGAGTTTTATTTGTCACGGCATACAAGTATACAATGACATGCGGGTGGTCTTGCCCGCAACGATGTGCAATACAGTAATAACAACATATAATGGAATCCAATAAAACAACATTGTGCAATAAACAGTAACATAGTAGGGCATATCGGTATTTGTACATAAGTTATTTACAGAGCATGGAGGACATGCTAGGTCCTGTGGTAGTGCATACACTGTTAGCTACGGATGAGGCACTGGGTCTTTCTGTACATTACTATTTTATACAAGCTCAGGTTATACTATACTATTTTTAAAGTGACCTTTCCTTAGTGGCCATAAGTGTGGGCGTGTGCAGCATGAGTGTGTGCTTGCTCATGTTAAAGTGGCTGCTAGTGTGTGAGCGTGTACAGTGTGTGTATCGTGTGTGTGCTCATGTGTGCTTGAGTGTGGAGAGTTCAGTGTTCAAGGCTCTGATGGCCTGGGGGAAGAAGCTGAGCCGAAGCCTCTCTGTCCTAGTAGCTGGGGTTCGCAGGCGTCTGCCTGACCTCAGCAGCATGAACAGGCTGTTGTTGGGGTGGTGTGGGTCTTTCATTATTCTGCAGGCTCTGGATTTGCACCTCTTGTTGTATAGAACCTGCAGGGGTGGTAGTGAAATACCCGTGGTACGCTCGGCTGAGCGCACCACTCTCTGTAGGGCCTTCTTGTCCTGTGCCGTGCTGTTTCCATACCAGGCAGTGATGTTTCCAGTCAAGATGCTCTCTACAGCTCCTGAGTAGAAGGACTGGAGTATCTTCCCAGATACTCTGAACTTCCTTAACTTCCTTGGTAGAGGCGCTGCTTCGCCTTTTTTACGACTGAGTCTATGTGTGTTGACCATGTCAGATCCTCTGAGATGTGGACCCCCAGGTACTTAAAGCTGCTCACCCTGTCCACGGTAGCCCCGTTTATCCTCAGTGGTGTGTGTGTCTCCTGCTGTCCTCTCCTATAATCCACGATCAGCTCCTTGGTTTTACCAATGTTCAGGAGCAGGCTGTTGTCCTGGCACTAGCGTTCCAGTACCTCAACCTCCTCCCGGTAGGCCTTCTCGTCGTTGTCCGAGATCAGCCCCACCACCACTGTGTCGTCTGCAAACTTCACTATGGAGTTGGAGCTGAACTTGGCCACACATTCGTGTGTGTATAGTGAGTACAGCAGGGGGTTCAGAACACAGCCCTGGGGGGACCTGATGCTCAGGGTGATGGTGTTGGAGGTCTGACCCCCCACCCTGACCGCCTGGGGCCTTTCGCTCAAAAAGTCCAGTATCCAGGCGCTCAGGGCGGAGCTCAGACCCAGCTCGATCAGCTTGTCCACCAGTCTGGTGGGGACTATGGTGTTGAACGCTGAGCTATAGTCAATGAACAACAGTCTCACATAGCCCCCCTTCTGTCGGTCAAGGTGAGAGAGGGTGCTGTGCAGTACCTGGGAGACCGCATCGTCAGTGGACCTGTTTGGCCTGTATGCAAATTGCATGGGGTCCATATCACTGGGGAGGGAGTCACAAATGTGATCCTTGACCAGCCTCTCAAAACACTGTACAACTGTACAAGCAAAACATTAGGTTATGACTATAACCAAGTTCTGTTAGTATAGCGACGCTCGGCATCACTCTCTGCACTGTCCTCGCACACATGCACGCGCACTGAATAAAGACCACAATGTACCTTTAATCCCAATATTTGTCTGACCACATCCCTATCAGCTTACCCATATAAGCAGGGGTGGGGCCACCCACTCGCCTCCTTCCCAAGCTTTCACCACAAGGCGAGATCAAGGGCTGCAGCGGCGTCGGACGCCGAGCGTCGCTATACTAACAGAACTTGGTTATAGTCATAACCTAACGTTCTGTATCGTATAGCTCTCGCTCGGCGTCACTCTCTGCACAAGGGAGGCCGAGCGAGAGCCATCGGCCGACAAATACACCCCGCTGAAAGCCCCCCACAACCATCAGAACAGGGAGGGCCGAGCCCCCCCGACCCACCTTAATGGAGGGCACCCCCCCTATTGGGGGCTTCACGGGAGGGCGACGGACCCGACCGTGCGAAGAGGCACTCAAGCAACTCAACGCACAGGGTGAGCAGACCGTGGCTTGACCCCACGACTACACACACGCACAACCCGCATGCCACCCGGGAACGAACGGAGGAAACAACCTCGTTACTGCCCCCAGAATCACGGGGTCAAGGGCAAACCCAACCCTGTGGCAAGGCCGTAGCAGCGGAGCGCGAAGGAAGACCCAGACCCACCAAAGGGACTGGACCCCCTGGAACGGGGGCCCGGAGAAGTCTATGAAGCCAGCATCAAGACCCCACCAGGTGGGCACTTAGTGACCCCGCCCCCCACATCGCCAGCGTATTCGGACAAAGGCCCCTCAGCCGAGCGGGCCCTGTCCCCCCAATAGTACACCGCCTGGCACACTGACCCTGCAGAACAGGCAGTCAGCATGGCCGTAAGCACACAAAAAAGGTTAACCAACGGAAGCAGGCAGCGCACCGGGGAAAAAAACCAGGCAACAGGCTGTTAACCCTAGCCTGGAGACTGCGGACGAGACAGGCGCCAGAGGAGACAGCTGAACAAAGCCGCCCCGGCGGAAGGGGCGTAAGCTGGCGTTGTTGCATGACCAAGCCTCCATTTAAAAAAACCCACCCAGAGGGGTTGAGGCAGAGAAGGCTGACACGATTGGCAGACGTCATGAACGTGCAGGGGCACCCTCAACCGGTGAACCCGGGAGTTGACACTGCTCCAACACACCAGGGAATCAACCACCTTGGTGTTACCCAATGCGGTGGTTGTTCCTATAACCCCTCAAGAAAAAAACTCCAAAACACACCTGCGGGTATACACCGGCTATACCGCAGTACAAGTGTTTTAGTTTTCAAAAAAGGGTTAACCCAGGCCTACGGGTCGACGAAAACATGACTTCGGACCGGGCCCGGTGATACGGGAAGCACAGGGTCACCAGAGGAGGTCAAAGACCACCCCAACAGGCCCCTCTTCGCCATGCGTGAGAGAGGAGCGAAAAAGAATGGAGAGCCAGCCCCAAGCACACCGTACTTGGTATTCCCAGGCGGTCTCCCAACCAAGTACTAACCAGGACCAACCTGTGTAGCGGCCGAGATCTGACGAGATCGAGCGTGTACAGGTCGGCATGGCCGTAAGCCATTACGACAGTGCTGAGTAAAAAATTTACCCAACCAGGGTCTCCATAGCGCTTAACCCTGTGACACCCGGACCGACCTGGCATTTTTCCCCCTGAAAAAAGCCCAAGTCCCTCAGGGTACCAGAACAGCAGATCTGCATCCCCGGCGGACAACGGGTTCAACTGATCCGGACCAGCGTGACCAGAACCAGTCCCGTGCCCTAACCACGCCGACATGCCTACTCCAGGAGAAGGGGCAGATATGCGTGTTGATCTTAAACATGAAAAGAAGGCGCCACCCAGACGTTCGGGCGAACCTCGCCCGGTGGCCCACCCCCAGGGCGTGAGACCCCTCTACATATGTTCAGATCAATTCCGTCATCATCCCCCAGATATGAACGAGAATCCGTCGATAACCAAACCAGGTCGTCGGATTTGGTCGTCGGAAGAGGAAAAACCTCCATCCCAGTTGCTTTATAAAAACACCGTTTTAACCTCAAGCAACCAAGGCGTGCCAGTCAGTCGCCTGTTTACAGAACACCCCGAGCTAGCACTATACGTGCGTCGGGACACACCCACATCAATGAACAGGCTATTTAGACCTGTCATTGAATCCCCAAGGCGCCCAGGGGAACGACAAGAGGGGTGTGATACTTCCTAACTCCAACTCTTTTTAGTAGAAAAGAAGGAAGCACCAACAGTATGTATCCCAGTCTACACAGCCGGGGGTAAAAATTGTTCACATTTTTACATCCCACCACCCTCCCATAGGAAGGAGACGGGAATCCCCAGAGAGACTTCCCACGCGAGCTGTACAGATTGAAAAGAATATATTGCACCTTGAGCCATGTAAAAAATTGGTTTTAGGGCTCTCCGGGGAGGAGGCACTGAACCCATACACACTCAATAATCGAATTGAATCGAATACATACACAATAGAGTAGGACTCCTTCTAGAGGGTCCACTCACCTTGACAATCTGAGGAGGAGGCTCTGTACTCTGAAGGAGGCTCCCTCCTCACGGAAGGAGTCCCAACTCACAGAAGGCCCGAATAGGAGCTTGGTGAGGAGGAGCCCTGACCACCCCCCGAAACAGATCCATCACATGGACCTGAACAGCACACGGAAGTCCTACCAACAGAGATGCGCACGGTGACGTACTCTATGGCGGGGGGATTTCTGCGGTGCACATGCCCAATATTCCAGGCCGTGGGACCAGGAAACTCCCTCCCCCCCCCCCCCCCCCCCCTCACCCTGTAACGTGCCGAACCGCAACGTGACAGGAACCTTGAAGGACAGGTGGGTTTACCCCTGACCAACAGAAAAAAGGGGAAGGAAAGGTTACCAGTTCACCCCTTTACGACCCCACACCCATGATACGATGTAATGACAAAAAAGAGAGTATGACACAGTCATAGTCAGCTCTATGAACAGCTTCACACAGCGCATGAGCTAACCTGCTATCTGATTTTTACTAAGGAAAAAACACAGAATAGAGAGGGCTCTCCAAGAGCCCCGGTACCAAACTTACACATGTGCTTCTGTGGCCAGTCCAACCCAGTTGTAGGTCACATGACACACACAACCCATCATCACCTACAAAAAATGGCAAAAACACTCTACAGAGGAACGCCGTTTTTCATAATGAGAGAATACATAATTCTCGATTAGTATTGGCCACAGGCCTTGCTAAGCACACACGAAGCGACCAAACAATCTTTTCTTTTAGGAAAATAAAGTTTCTCCAGCAGTTTTAGCACAACCTCAGCAATCAAGCTAAGGGTTACATCGTATCCCTACCACACAGTGACACAATGTAGTGCAACAACATGTCTGAAAGGAGGATGAAGAAGTCCCCAGGGAACCGGGGGGAAACACAATCCTCCTACTTTACCCTTAATACGGCCAGTTAAAACAGGAAAACCTGTTAATATGTGAACACACTGTTCATTGTCATTACAGGCTGAGAAAAGAATCATTCTTTACTCATTTGTCACTAAGCATAGCTTTATAGGTTAGTTAACCCCCTTAGTTGTGAGTACACGGTACATATAAACACACATGATGTTTCTCAACACAACAAACCAGATCATTTTCACATCTGTAACAACAACCCGATTTGCATGGAGAAGCTAAATACCAGTGACAAGACAATTCACACATAACTCGCGTCGTATCCTAAATGTTAGTGCAGCAACACTCGTTTTGGAAAACATCGTTATTTACAAAACATTTAGAAGGGAAAGCCAGAAGAAGTGTACAAGGTCTGGCCAAACCTTGCCAACCCGGAGCGTAGATCAAGCGACGTGCAGTCTCAAGGCACCGTAGTAAACACAGCCGTCCTGTGTTGTCGATCTGGGCAGCGTCGCCGCTCCAACCCGTCGCTACGGTCCCCCTTGTTGACGCATCCTTGCCGTCCTGGCCCAGGGCAGGTTCGACGAACATCCTCTGTCAAAGATGACGTCGTAGTCAAGAGTGTTTAAAACATGTTATAATCAAAGCACGTTCAACAGAGTAGCATTAAGCTAACGGCCGCTCTAACCGTCGGTCGCTACCGCCCCTGCCCGCGAGACGCCGAGCGAACGGCGCACGCAACCAGAGGGGAGCTTCGAATCCCCCCCGCCTCTCCCCGTGAGGGAGAGGGGAGTTGGGAACCGCGGCGGCGCGTGAGGGGCCGGAGCCACCCCGCGCTGGGCCTCGGCCGATAGCAGCAAGCTAACGTTTCCTAGCCTAGCCAGGTAGGCCACCTAGTGATCACAGCAGGCTAGCGCCGCAGCTAACAGCTGACTGGCTAACAGTAGGCCACCACTAGCACGTAAGCTAAGCAGCTATCACCTGAACTTGTACACAATGATATAACACTCACCCAGACAGGCCGCCGTTCTGAAACCCTCCTCACTTTTTAAGAGAAAAGAGAAACAAGATGTTAACACAGTTTTACAACGGTGATTTTACCAACACCCGACGGAGCCAGCACAATACCCAACTGGCCTGTGTAGCTGACTTGAACACAGATCTTCCGCTAATGAACATCTATGCCCATATCTCCTCGTGAGGGAATACTCTCATTTGGATATGAAAGATGGGGCCTAACACGGTGACAGAGAGACATCCACTCGTCCAGAAAACACAGGGATCACCAGTGTTAATGGTCGTGGCCCACTAGTTAAACTATAATGGGCTTCAGACCAAGGTCTTCTGTCGCCTAAGAGGCTGAACAAAGGACCCTAGTCTGGGGCCGGTTTTCATAAACATTGTCAACTAGCCCCCATAGCACTAACAGACAAGTGGAGCTTGCCAGCAAAACATAACTCACCAAACCTGGAACCCACCGCTTCTCACAACAGCGGTGCGTCCTACAGTCCAGCTGTGTCTTTACCGCAACCAGCACACAGCAAGGACTGCAGTTGGAAAGGCATGTAGCGGCGCAAACTCCCAATACGAAAACCGGTGGAGGATTTTTAGAATGATCATCATCTTCCAGACACTCCAGTACGAAGACAATATCACCGTATTTTCTCGAAAATAGTGAGAGAGAAAATAAAGATATGATGTCAACGTATCCTTGTTTTCCAACTCTTCTCCTACCATCACATCACTTCAAGTGGGGATCTACCGAGGCACTTCCTTGTGGTGAAAGCGAGAAGGAGGCGAGTGGGTGGCCCCACCCCTGCTTATATGGGTAAGCTGATAGGGGTGTGGTCAGACAAATATTGGGATTAAAGGTACATTGTGGTCTTTATTCAGTGCGCGTGCACGTGTGCGAGGACAGTGCAGAGAGTGACGCCGAGCGAGAGCTATACGATACAGAACTGTACATTGGAATATTGACAAAACCATACTTGGTCATTTACTGTACATTGGAGGGGGTTGTGTTAGGACATTTACAGGGGCCAGTTTCGAATTGCAGTCTCCCGTAGGTGTTCTTTGAGAGTGTTTTTGAAAGTGGGTAGTGATTCA
Source organism: Notolepis coatsorum (assembly GCF_963971535.1). NCBI lineage: Eukaryota > Metazoa > Chordata > Actinopteri > Aulopiformes > Paralepididae > Notolepis > Notolepis coatsorum. Next base: position 23,845,131 of record NC_140173.1, on the reverse strand, counting down.
CATTCCTTTACAGCTTTGGGTAGGGCGTTCCACATTGATGTGGCATAATTGCGAAACGTGTTTAGTCCCTTGTTTGAGCCGAATCTGGGTTTAACATGATTTGTGGAGCTCCCTCTGGTGTTGTGATCGTGGTATTCACTGACCTTTGGGAAGTATTTTGACATGTACATGGGTACCTTGGTCATGTAGTGTATCTTGTAGACCAGGCCCATTGCAAGTTGCTGTACTCTGTCGTCTACTCTAAGTCATCCTAGGTTGTCAAAGTGGGCAGGGGTGATCAAAGTCCTTTTAGCTTTCAGAAACAAACAACACCCCAGTGGTAGAATGACCCAAATGACACAGGAAGACACTATTCTATCTCCCTCCTTCCCTCTCGCCCCATATCCTCTTGTTCCTTTAACACTTTCACTACCACACCACATAAGGTTAACCCTTTCACTACCACACTACAGAAGGTTAACCCTTTCACTATCACACTACAGAAGGTTAACCCTTTCACTACCACACTACAGAAGGTTAACCCTTGCACTACCACATTACACAAGGTTAACCCTTGCAATACCACACTACAGAATGTTAACCATTTCACTACCACACTACAGAAGGTTAACCCTTTCACTACCACACTACAGAATGTTAACCATTTCACTACCACACTACAGAAGGTTAACCCTTTTACTATCACACTACAGAATGTTAACCATGTCACTACCACACTACATAATTTTAACCCTCTCCTCCGTATACAATAATCCCCTTTCATCTGTCAAAAATAAACTCCCGTGATCAAACCAGAAATAGCTCTATGTGAGAAAATAGCCTTTTTCCCCCCTTTCTTGCACCAGTAACAGCAGAACATAACTAGCGGTATATGACAGGGGGGGTTGATATTAGTTAACGTCAAGGTGTGCGAGTAAGACGAATGGCGGTGCATTAGTGTAGTGTTTATTAATGGTTTGGAACAAACTGTCAGAGAAAAGTCGCTGTGCCACGCAAGGAAATATGGATTCCCTCCTCTCCTCTTCTTTCCGGAGCATGGGGTCTCATGACAGTACCATCTCTCATTGTTTCTCATTGTTCTTAAAACCTGTTTCTCGAGGGTGAGGGGTGTTGATGGAAGGAGTAAATAAATGTAGACAGTTGAGAAGGAGATGATAGACGGATGGAGAGATGGGAAATTACAAACTAAGGATTGTGGAAAGAGTGGAAGTCTGAATGATTGTTTCACCCTTCGCTGCCTGCACGTCCATGGGCCAGACCAGCTATCGGTGCCACTCAGGGTGAATAAACTTACAAATAATGTTTTCAAATATCTATGTCTGTAGATGATATTTTTGTATGATAGCCCTTCCAGAGTGGTAGCTTTATCATAATTATCAAGTCATGAAGTATACCCACCCCCCCAGGAAATCGCATTTCAGATGCTGGCGCATATCCTGTTTAGACTCACGTAGAGGACATCTGTCAATGTTTCACAATATTGTGTTTGGTATCGTTTTAAATGGGACTATGTCATCTTTCATTAAAGCTAAGATGTGAATCTTTCTGACCAATATAGAGGTCACTGGAGCTCTTTGAACAGTCAACAACACACATTTTACACGATTTTCGCCTAAATGATATACTATCGTTTAGCCTTGTGTCATCTAGGAGCAACAGAGACACAAAATACAATATCTACAACACTCTCAGGACCATAAGGATTCAGGAAATGTATAATATGCCTATACTATTTCATTGTTACAGGTCATTGTGAGCCTTAAATTAGAAAAGCAGTATTAGGCTCCTATTAAACTATACAGAACAGCCACTATAGTCTAGATGGAAAACATAGGTCCACTTGCATAGGGTGGATTTTTTATCACCACCTGTTTTTTATTAATCCTTGAAGTGTCTATTTTAAGATTCTGACAGGTAACAGGTTGGAATAATGTCCCATGGGGTTTATTGTTAACCCTTTATTACGAACCAAAACCTGAAAAATAAGAAAAAGAAAACAGCATAACTTTTGAAGTTAACAACATATAGAGACAAATTTGACCCAAGGAATTCAGTAAAATTGTTATTTTTAAGATTCAAACACATCTTGATTAAATGTCAGGACAGAAAAAGCAAAAAACGCTGAAAAAAACATATATCACTTCTCTATTTTCCCTTTTTACTGAAATGTAATGCATTGGACGAGATCGATTCAGGTTAATATTGGAAATAATATTGTAATAAAGATTGTCTACATGCTGTTATGCCCTAAATATTGTAGTTTTGCATAAACAATTATATAGAGACAAATTAACGTTAGGTTATGACTATAACCAAGTTCTGTTAATTAGGGGTGACGCTCGGCATCACTCATGCACTGTCCTCGCACGTGCACGCGCACTGAATAAAATTCCACAAATGTACCTTTAATACCAGTATTCGTCTGACCACACCCCTCGTTAGCTTACCTTCATAAGCAGGTGTGTGGTCACCTGCTCAACTCCTTCCCAAGCTTTCACCACAAGGTGAGGTCAAGGGCTGCAGCGGCGTCGGATGCCGAGCGTCACCCCTAATTAACAGAACTTGGTTATAGTCATAACCTAACGTTCTGTATCATTAGGGGATCCGCTCGGCATCACTCATGCACATAGGGAGGCCGAGCGGAGCCACCGGCCGACAAATACACCCGCTGAAAGCCCCCCACGACCATCAGAACAGGGAGGGCCGAGCCCCCCCGACCCCCCCTAATGGAGGGCACCCCCCCTATTAGAGGTTTCCCGGAAGGGCGACGGACCCGACCGTGCGAAGAGGCACTCAAGCAACTCAACGCACAGGGTGAGCAGCCGTGGCCTGACCCCACGACTACACACACGCACAACCCGCATGCCACCCGGGAACGAACGGAGGGAACAACCTCGTTACTGCCCCCAGATACACGGGGTCAAGGGCAAACCCAACCCTGTGGCAAGGCCGTAGCAGCGGAGCGCGAAGGAAGGCCCAGACCCACCAAAGGGACTGGACCCCCTGGAACGGGGGCCCGGAGAAGTCCATGATACCAGCATCAAGACCCCACCAGGTGGGCACGTAGTGACCCCGCCCCCCACATCGCCAGTGTATTCGGACAAAGGCCCCTCAGCCGAGCGGGCCCTGTCCCCCTAATAGTACACCGCCTGGCACACTGACCCTGCAGAACAGGCAGACAGCATGGCCGTAAGCACACAAAAAAGGTTAACCAACGGAAGCAGGCAGCGCACCGGGGAAAACCAGGCAAAAACCCGAGCCTGGAGACTGCGGACGAGACAGGCGCCAGAGGGGACAGCTGAACACAGCCGCCCCGGCGGAAGGGGCGCATGCTGGCGTTGTTGCATGACCAAGCCTCAATTTAAAAACCCCCACCCAGAGGGGTTGAGGCAGAGAAGGCTGACACGATTGGCAGACGTCATGAACGTGCAGGGGCACCCTCAACCGGTTAACCCGGGAGTTGACACTGCTCCAACACACCAGAGAACCAACCACCTAGTCGTTACCCTATGCGGTGGTTGGTCCCATAACCCCTCAGGAAAAAAACTCCAAAACATACCTGCGGCACTGCCGCAGTACCCGTGTTCCAGTTTCCAACAGGGTTATCCCGGGCCTACGGGTCAACGAAAACATTACTTCGGACCGGGCCCGGTGATACGGGGAGCACAGGGTCCCCTGAGGAGGTCAAAGACCACTCCAACAGGCCCCTCTTCGCCATGCGTAAGAGAAGAGCGCAAGAATGGAAAACCAGCCCCAACACCCCGTACTTGGTATTCCCAGGAGGTCACCCAACCAAGTACTAACCAAGACCAACCTGCGTGGCGGCCGAGATCCGACGAGATCGGGCGTGTACAGGCTGGCACGGCCGTAAGCCATTACGACAGTGTAGAATACAATGCACCCAACAAGGGTTCCATAGCGCTTAACCCTGTGACACCCGGACCGACCTAGCATTTTTCCCCCTGAAAAAAGCCCAAGTCCCTCAGGGTACCAGAACAGCAGATCTGCATCCCCGGCGGACAACGGGTTTAACTGATCCGGACCAGCGTGACCAGAACCAGTCCCGTGCCCTAACTACGCCGACATGCCAACTCCAGGAGAAGGGACAGATATGCGTGTTGATCTTAAACATGAAAAGAAGGCGCCACCCAGACGTTCGGTGCGAACCGCGCCCGGTGGCCCACCCCCAGGGCGTGAGACCCTTCTACATATGTCCAGATCCATTCCGTTATCATCCCCTGATATGAACGAGAACCCGTCAACAACCACACATGTCGTCGGAAGAGAAAAACCCCCATCCCAATTGCTTTATAAAAATGCTGTTTTAACCCCAAGCAACCAAGGCGTGCCAGTCAGTTGCTTAATGTCCAGCAGAACATCCCGAGCTAGCACTATGTGTGCGTCGGGCATATCCACATCAATAATAGGCTATGTAGACCATCTTATTGAATCCCCAAGGCGCCCAGGGGAATGACAAGAGGGGCGGGATGCAACCAACTCCATGAATGAATGAATGAAAACTTTATTTAACAGATTGCAGAATGGGTACAATACAGTACGGCTCAATACATACAATTGTTAAGGGGATGCAGACCTGAGAAAGACGTTAGTCTTGTTTCCATCAGGGTCCCCCATTTCCAATTCAGATAGATTCATCCAACTCTTTATAATAATAAAGAAGAAGCATCAACCGTATGAACCCAACTGCACAGCTGGGAGTAAAAAACTGTTCATTTTTTACATCCAGTCACTCCTTTTGTCAGATAGTAAAGACCGAACTTTCCCAGAAGCCTTCCCACATGAGTCGTAGTTATGAAAAAGACATGCCAACTGTGAGTCACGTGACCAACTGACTCAAGTTTACACATAAATCGAGCGTAGCAGACCCGCAAGCCCTACGCTCTAACTCGACACCTTAACACCACAACCTTACGTAAAGGTCTTAACTCACGGAAGCCGTCGCCATAGCAACATTGCTATGACGGGGGGAAACCCTGTACACTGCTCCTGTTTGTAATAGGAGTCACGTCAGGACAACCCCCCCCCCCCCCCCCCCTCCCTGCCAAGACGTTCGAACGACTCGGCCCTGACTGGCTCAGCAGAATGAGAAAAAATCTCCTAAACCAACCAAGTGGAAAGGAGGGGTTTATTCGACACCCCCTCACAAAAAACCCTTTTTCCCTACACACAATAACAACTGTAGCATTTTGAAACCTTCGGTAGAATGCCAATGTATAGCGTAAGCTAATACAATGCCCGCTACCCACAAATGTGAACAGGATTTATAACAAAACAAGTCGTATGTGTGTGAATCCTACACCCGCTTTCTATGTCATACATAGCAACGCTGACAGAGAGTAACGGCCAGGCCGTGGAACGTGTGTGTACGAGTATTACTGCAACTAACACAACAGCGTTGTGGGACACATTTACTTTGTTCAAGCAATGGAAATACCACCAGTTTCTACCTGCATGTGGAGCGTCAGGCTAATAGAACCTCCTACGACTGAGTGTATGCTTGCAGACCTTGCCTAATCTCGTAACACAACATGACTCATCCCTCAATGTAATAGTGCAGATTCACATTTACGCAACCCCATCATATGATTAGTTGAAGAAACACACAGTTTGTTTGGCCAATAATACAGTTCCCCTTATATCGGGGAACTCTTTATTTCCACGGCACAAAAACATAATCATGAGGGGCCGGGGAGGGTGTAGAGGAGAGGGGACACAGAGGGAAAAGTCACTTTTAGCGGCGTCTGCCACCTCGCGCCGCTCGAGTCTTGCCACCCCGAGGAGCCCCGGAGGGGCGGTAGGTAACTGTCTGCTGGTCTCGACGTTCCCTACCGTCTCCTCCGGTCGTGGATGGGCCGGCGGTAGCAGAAGCTCCGTCTCTTCTCCTGGCCTTCTTGGAGGGGCCAGCAGCGGCGGCGGAGGCAGTGGTAGGCACGGCGGAGGGAGCTCAACGTCGTGGAAGCCTTCTGACTCCACCGGCAAGGACGGGAGGCGGAAAATGGGGTTGGAGAACGGATCTCTCCTCTGCCATCTCTCTGCACGTTGAGGTCATCAGCTGCAGGGCCTTCCCGAACAGTCCAGCATCGGAGAGGCTGGCCGTCAGAAGAGGGGTTCTCTTCTTCTCCGGCACTCGAGCCTGCTCCAGCCAAAGGTGGCGCTGGGTCAGGGTGGCCAGGGCGCGCGTCTTCCCCGAGGCTATGGCCAGCACCTGGGTAAGGTGCAGGACAGCTCCTGCCGCCTGGGTGATCTGATCGCATTTTACCTCGGTCAGATCCATGCCGCCCGTCAATATCCCCGATACAAATCTAGCCAGGTGGGCGATGTTAGAAGCCGCAGCCAGCGATTGTGTACCAGCGATAAATGACTGGTCACCCCAATATGCCAATCGCCTAGCCGATCTTCCATGGAGAACCGGCTTGCATAATGGTTCCCACACCACATCCGGACAGAGGAGAGCGGCCATCGGCCTATCAAGCCGTGGCACGCCCTCTCTCATACCTTTGACCAACCCCGACACCCGCGTAACTGGTACGTAGGCTGGGGCAAGTCCCATGATGTTAGAAACCGCCTGACCCTGACGAACATAGGCCCCCATTGAGGGGAAAAATGGGCAGACAACATCCACCCCTCTCACCGGGCGACGCTGCCAGAGATGACCTATGAGATCGTCGGGGACAGGAGCAGGCAATGGCAGCGGCAGCGGCACGCCGTTTGCAGCGGCAGCTACCGCCATGAGCTCGGGAAACAAAGCCTGCAGTTCCCCCTGCTGACCTTCCTCCACCGAACCCGCATCCCTCACATGCAGCAGGCTTCGACCCATTGAGGAGCCACAGTCTGATGTGGCTGATAGCAGGGCATCCTGCTGATGAGGCCGAGATGGTTCCTCGACATCTTCGAACAAGGCGTCCCAAGGAGCCATTTCTCCCCCCTCCGGTGTTTCCTGGATAGGAGGGATACTCGCCTCCACAGGACCTTCAAACAAGAATCCGTCCGACTCTTCCATGAAATCCTCAGTTTCCATCGGACATGTAGAGCCCGACGCATCCTCGCTGGTCTCCAGCAATTCCCCAAACCCAGGCCGTTCGCGCCTGCATGCCACCATCTTGCGACGTGAACGGGCAGACGCGAAAAGTTTGCGTCGCAAATCCTCCGGACCCAAAACAACCGGCCGTTCAACAACGGACGATTCCCTGGAACCAGAGGAACCAGAGTCGAGATCATGCCATCGCCGGAGCGACGGCACCGATGTCTCGGCTCCTCGGAGAGGCAAACTACCCATCGGCTGCCTCCTGGGCTGGGTCGGCAACCACGAAAGTGGCAGCAGCCCCGCACCAAAACGCACGACGGAGGCGGGAATGGAGAACCGCTGGTGAAGAGTGGGTCTACTCTCCGAAGAAGACATTATGACTTAGCTTTTTCCTTTGAACAGTTATGAGAGAAGAAAAAACGAAGCACAATGTAAACTCGTCACAACTCTTTTCAACTAACAACACGTCAAGTGGGGTACTACCGAGGCACTTCCTTGTGGTGAAAGCGAGAAGGAGGAGAGCAGGTGACCACACACCTGCTTATGAAGGTAAGCTAACGAGGGGTGTGGTCAGACGAATACTGGTATTAAAGGTACATTTGTGGAATTTTATTCAGTGCGCGTGCACGTGCGAGGACAGTGCATGAGTGATGCCGAGCGGATCCCCTAATGATACAGAACACATTTTCCCATGCGATTTTGATCAGTGATTTATTTATTGTTAAGGTTTAAACTATATGTTTTCATATCCACTGGATATCATGGACTGGATATCTTCTTTGTTGACACAACATTCAAGTATCTTTTTCTATTTGTATGTTGTACCCTAAACTACTAATCATCATCATCACTAAAACAATTGTCAAAGTCTATCTCTTTGATCTCCATCTCTTCCTCCGCCTCATCACACTCGTACTCTCCATCCTCCTCATCCATGTTATTTTTTGCGTAATCTGCCTCCTTATCAAGAGCTTCTTGCACTTCTGACTCCACTTTCTGGGCCAGTACCTCAACAAGAGAAGGACGGAGGATGGGTCCAACCGTCCAGACAGGTTCTAACACCTCCTCATCCATTGTTTTTCCCAGTCCATACTTTGATCATAGGCTTTGGGCCTCTTGAATATTGGCTGTTCTGCTCTTTTGTAGCAGGCGACTCTGAAGTTGGCTCGCTGTACATGTGGGATGAGACAGACCTTGGGGGGAGGCAGGTGTTCAATGACTACTTTGGAGTTTGCATCCAGGACTTTATCAGCACCCATCATTTTCTGCAGCATCTTGGCTCACACAGCATCAACTGACTTCATCGGACCATGGCCATCCATAATGCATGTGAAGGAGCTCATCTGTTACCAGCGACAATGCGCCAAGCTGACTAAAAGCCTTCTGGAATCTAGGGTTCTTCTGCAGATTATTCAACGGATTCACCTGTCTCTTTCCTTTGAAAGCGCTGGCACAGTCATCCCCAGAAAAGTCATAGTATCCCAGCAGAGTGCTGCAGTACTCCAGAGACTCAGCCAGTTCGGACACATGTATTAGCTTGCAGTGCCAAGGTGCCAGTGCCGTGGTCTAGGTATCTGGAGAGGTTGGTCATGCTGACATGGTAGATGAGGATCATCAGTATATAGAGGTTGGCATGGACATACTGGCATGGTAGAGGAGGATCATCAGTGTATGGAGAGGTTGGTCATGCTGACATGGTAGAGGAGGATCATCAGTGTATGGAGAGGTTGGTCATGCTGACATGGTAGAGGAGGATCATCAGTATATAGTCTGTCTGTCTGTCTGTCTGTCTGTCTGTCTGTCTGTCTGTCTGTCTGTCTGTCTGTCTGTCTGTCTGTCTGTCTGTCTGTCTGTCTGTCTGTCTGTCTGTCTGTCTGTCTGTCTGTCTGTCTGTCTGTCTGTCTGTCTGTCTGTCTGTCTGTCTGTCTGTCTGTCTGTCTGTCTGTCTGTCTGTCTGTCTGTCTGTCTGTCTGTCTGTCTGTCTGTCTGTCTGTCTGTCTGTCTGTCTGTCTGTCTGTCTGTCTGTCTGTCTGTCTGTCTGTCTGTCTGTCTGTCTGTCTGTCTGTCTGTCTGTCTGTCTGTCTGTCTGTCTGTCTGTCTGTCTGTCTGTCTGTCTGTCTGTCTGTCTGTCTGTCTGTCTGTCTGTCTGTCTGTCTGTCTGTCTGTCTGTCTGTCTGTCTGTCTGTCTGTCTGTCTGTCTGTCTGTCTGTCTGTCTGTCTGTCTGTCTGTCTGTCTGTCTGTCTGTCTGTCTGTCTGTCTGTCTGTCTGTCTGTCTGTCTGTCTGTCTGTCTGTCTGTCTGTCTGTCTGTCTGTCTGTCTGTCTGTCTGTCTGTCTGTCTGTCTGTCTGTCTGTCTGTCTGTCTGTCTGTCTGTCTGTCTGTCTGTCTGTCTGTCTGTCTGTCTGTCTGTCTGTCTGTCTGTCTGTCTGTCTGTCTGTCTGTCTGTCTGTCTGTCTGTCTGTCTGTCTGTCTGTCTGTCTGTCTGTCTGTCTGTCTGTCTGTCTGTCTGTCTGTCTGTCTGTCTGTCTGTCTGTCTGTCTGTCTGTCTGTCTGTCTGTCTGTCTGTCTGTCTGTCTGTCTGTCTGTCTGTCTGTCTGTCTGTCTGTCTGTCTGTCTGTCTGTCTGTCTGTCTGTCTGTCTGTCTGTCTGTCTGTCTGTCTGTCTGTCTGTCTGTCTGTCTGTCTGTCTGTCTGTCTGTCTGTCTGTCTGCCTGCCTGCCTGCCTGCCTGCCTGCCTGTCTGCCTGCCTGTCTGCCTGTCTGCCTGTCTGTCTGTCTGTCTGTCTGTCTGTCTGTCTGTCTGTCTGTCTGTCTGTCTGTCTGTCTGTCTGTCTGTCTGTCTGTCTGTCTGTCTGTCTGTCTGTCTGTCTGTCTGTCTGTCTGTCTGTCTGTCTGTCTGTCTGTCTGTCTGTCTGTCTGTCTGTCTGTCTGTCTGTCTGTCTGTCTGTCTGTCTGTCTGTCTGTCTGTCTGTCTGTCTGTCTGTCTGTCTGTCTGTCTGTCTGTCTGTCTGTCTGTCTGTCTGTCTGTCTGTCTGTCTGTCTGTCTGTCTGTCTGTCTGTCTGTCTGTCTGTCTGTCTGTCTGTCTGTCTGTCTGTCTGTCTGTCTGTCTGTCTGTCTGTCTGTCTGTCTGTCTGTCTGTCTGTCTGTCTGTCTGTCTGTCTGTCTGTCTGTCTGTCTGTCTGTCTGTCTGTCTGTCTGTCTGTCTGTCTGTCTGTCTGTCTGTCTGTCTGTCTGTCTGTCTGTCTGTCTGTCTGTCTGTCTGTCTGTCTGTCTGTCTGTCTGTCTGTCTGTCTGTCTGTCTGTCTGTCTGTCTGTCTGTCTGTCTGTCTGTCTGTCTGTCTGTCTGTCTGTCTGTCTGTCTGTCTGTCTGTCTGTCTGTCTGTCTGTCTGTCTGTCTGTCTGTCTGTCTGTCTGTCTGTCTGTCTGTCTGTCTGTCTGTCTGTCTGTCTGTCTGTCTGTCTGTCTGTCTGTCTGTCTGTCTGTCTGTCTGTCTGTCTGTCTGTCTGTCTGTCTGTCTGTCTGTCTGTCTGTCTGTCTGTCTGTCTGTCTGTCTGTCTGTCTGTCTGTCTGTCTGTCTGTCTGTCTGTCTGTCTGTCTGTCTGTCTGTCTGTCTGTCTGTCTGTCTGTCTGTCTGTCTGTCTGTCTGTCTGTCTGTCTGTCTGTCTGTCTGTCTGTCTGTCTGTCTGTCTGTCTGTCTGTCTGTCTGTCTGTCTGTCTGTCTGTCTGTCTGTCTGTCTGTCTGTCTGTCTGTCTGTCTGTCTGTCTGTCTGTCTGTCTGTCTGTCTGTCTGTCTGTCTGTCTGTCTGTCTGTCTGTCTGTCTGTCTGTCTGTCTGTCTGTCTGTCTGTCTGTCTGTCTGTCTGTCTGTCTGTCTGTCTGTCTGTCTGTCTGTCTGTCTGTCTGTCTGTCTGTCTGTCTGTCTGTCTGTCTGTCTGTCTGTCTGTCTGTCTGTCTGTCTGTCTGTCTGTCTGTCTGTCTGTCTGTCTGTCTGTCTGTCTGTCTGTCTGTCTGTCTGTCTGTCTGTCTGTCTGTCTGTCTGTCTGTCTGTCTGTCTGACATGGTCTCATTCCATTCAAGGAAATATATGGGATACTAATGTTGTCATATTGCCAGAAGCCAAACTACATTAATTTTACATTTTACATTTAGTCCTTTAGCTGACGCTTTTATCCAAACAATAAGTCAGCGGGAAGGGTACAACTCTGGCAGCTAAGGGTAAGTAACGTTGTTCGTCAAACAGTGTCAAACTTGAGTGCTACAGACTTGAGTGCATATTGGTAATAATTTAGGCAAGGTAGATTCCTTAGTAGCAGAGTGCATACTAGTAAAATACAGTACAAAGACTAGTTATTTAATACAATTTTGTTTGATTGATTTCACAATGCAAGATAGACTCGTCCACGTCAGACTCAGTGTGCTTGCAAAAAGGAATGTATGCTAGTCAGAACAATGGGGTAGACTACAATACGTTTACATCAACCCATGCCAAAGCTACTGTATATTATGTAAAAGGTGAAAGACTCACACTCACAGCCATGCTGATTTGGCAAAATGACATCCAGCGAGTGCTATGGTTTCTCCATAGAGCCCTGTTGTAATTTTAATCAGGGGAGTGCCATGGTTTCTCCATATAGCTAAGCTCCATTATACCTTTAGTGAGGAGAGTGTCATGGTTTCTTCATAATAGCTCCATTATACCTTTAGTCAGGGGAGTGCTATGGCTTCTCCATAGAGCTCCATTATACCTATTTTTTTTATCTACTTTCTCTCCCATTTTTCTATTTTTCTCCCATCCCAATTTCGTATTGTCCAATTATACCCTCCCCTGTCTCGACCGCTGTTAGGCCATGCAGCCTCCCACAAGCCGGCTGCAATGTGGACGAAGCCTTGCATCACGTGTCCCCTCCGGTACTCGAGGAGGCAGCCGTCGCATCTTTTTCACCTGTACAGCGCGATCTCTCAGCGGCGAGGGTCTGCGTGGGAGGGACACGCCGCCCTCATTGCTTCCTGATTCCGCTGCGCAGGCGCACCAACCGACCTGTAGGAGTCGCTGTCCACAACGTCCAATCCCCACCCACCGGCTTCCCACCCCCTAATACTGCCAATTGTATTAGTATGAATGACCTTCGAACCCAGCATCTCCTGCATTAGTGGCGAGCGCCTTGCCCACCGCGCCACTTAGCCGCTGCTCCATTATACCTCTGTACCTCTGCATTCTACCTCACTTACTCATTTGACTCTGTATTGTATATTGTATATATATTGACTTTACCTACTTTCTACTTCTTAATGTTTTACTTACTTTCTCTTTACTGTATGTAGCACACTCCCAGGGGCTCATAAGTAACAAGCATTTCATAATAAAGTATACTGTATTTTGTGCTGACAAATAAAAACAAACTTGAACTTGAAGTTGAACTATACTTTTAGTCAGGAGAATGCCATGGTTTCTCCATAGAGCTACATTATACTTTTAGTCAGGAGAATGCCATGGTTTCTCCATAGAGCTACATTATACCTTTAGTCAGGAGAATGCCATGGTTTCTCCATAGAGCTACATTATACCTTTAGTCAGGAGAATGCCATGGTTTCTCCATAGAGCTACATTATACCTTTAGTCAGGAGAATGCCATGGTTTCTCCATAGAGCTACATTATACCTTTAGTCAGGAGAATGCCATGGTTTCTCCATAGAGCTACATTATACCTTTAGTCAGGAGAATGCCATGGTTTCTCCATAGAGCTACATTATACCTTTAGTCAGGAGAATGTCATGGTTTCTCCATAGAGCTACATTATACCTTTAGTCAGGAGAATGTTATGGTTTCTCCATAGAGCTACATTATACCTTTAGTCAGGGGAGTGTCATGGTTTCTCCATAGAGCTACATTATACCTTTAGTCAGGGGAGTGTCATGATTTCACCATAGAGCTCCATTATACTTTTAGTCAGGGGAGTGTCATGGTTTCTCCATAGAGCTACATTATACTTTCAGTCAGGGGAGTGTCATGGTTTCTCCATAGAGCTCCATTATACTTTCAGTCAGGGGAGTGTCATGGTTTCTCCATAGAGCTACATTATACTTTTAGTCAGGGAAGTGCCATGGTTTCTCCATAGAGCCCTGTTCTTTTTTAGCGCAGCAGCTCAACACAGGTTGGGGGCGACTCCGTCACGTGATTCAGCTGGTATTGCTGATTGGCTCGAACACATTGGGCGGGATCCACTAAAAAGGATTGCGCGGTGGGAATTGCACCCTTAACTGCGCTGGGTTTGCACGCGGATTCTGCTCCGTCTTTGCGAGCTATCCCCTAAGGACATTGCGCGGATACCAGCGCAGACACGCCCATTATGTGTGGCTCACGCAGCAGTCTGCACTCCTGACAGCGCTGTTGGCAGATATCAGGAAGTGGACAAATAAGCCCGAAACGAGGCATGAATCCAATACACACGGCAGGCGAGCGACGTCTGTAAGTGTGTGTGTGTGTGTGTGTGTGTGTGTGTGTGTGTGTGTGTGTGTGTGTGTGTGTGTGTGTGTGTGTGTGTGTGTGTGTGTGTGTGTGTGTGTGTGTGTGTGTGTGTGCGTGCAGGGCCGCCTCAGGGGGTGTGCGAGCAGTGCGGTCGCACAGGGCCTCGCGGGAAGGGGGGCCTCGCAAAATTAAAAATTAAAAAAAATAAAAAATCAAATATTCTTTATTTATTATTTTTTTTATTTTTTTTTTATTATTTTTTTTATTTTTGCGAGGCCCCCCTTCCCGCGAGGCCCTTTTTCATCACAGACCTAAAATCTAGTTTTGCTTATATGCTTATATATTTCACATTAGACACGTTTGTAGAATGTGTCTGACTTGTTCCTGGGTCTGCAGTGACATACTATTGGTTTCAACGAAGGGAGCTCTGGTGCTCTGCAGCAGACATACTATTGGTTTCAACGAAGGGAGCGGAGTGGTTACTTACTTGTGTAGTACGCCGGCGTGAGTCAGCTGCGTTTGACTATTTTGCACGTGCAGCTTTTGACTATTATGCTTAGTTATGCCAGCCAACTCGAAGAGGTCGGTCATTATCAGTCGGTCGATCACCAAGGAACGTTGACGAAAGGCGGGACAAATGGCCGGAGCCTTGTCATGATGCAGTTGGGATATAGCCATGATGATGTCGGCTAGTAGCTAGCTTAGCTAAAGGCTATCTAGCGTTAGCTAACCTAGAGACATGCAGCCAAGATGAAGAGGATGGTCGTTTGGCAGATGAACTTCGTCAACTCCACGCGGTTATCTCCATCCTCTTGGACGTTTGGTGAGTTTTTAACCTATTCTATTAACTCTATTCTATTCCCGCCGTGGACATCGCTCTCTCTCTCTCTCTCTCTCTCTCTCTGGAGCTAAACTGGCCGACTAGCTGTTGTAGTACTACTAGTAGCTAATGGTGTGTGCCTGGTGTCAGCACCTGCTGTATGTAGCCGCATAGCTTGCTTCTGCGTTAGCTAATGGTTAGCGATAGCCTGGTTGAGCTAACTGTTAGCCAGTTAGCTGTTTAGCTTCGACGTTCGTTTGGGAACGTTCGTTTGATGCTATCAGTTAGCCTTGAGTTAGCTGTTAGCTTGTGCTACGACCATTGACATTAGCCGTGAGAATAGCAGGGGGTTCTGGCACTCTGACTACGACATCATCTTTGACAGAAGATGTAGTCGGGCCTGCACCATGACAAGGCTCTGGCCATAGCTTATTTTTGTCCCGACAGCGAGAGGCCTTTCGTCAACGTGGAGACCTGTGTTGCGGCCTTTCGCCCTGCGTTCCTTGGTGCAGGTAAGATTAATGAAAATGTCATGACATTACCCCACTCTTCCTTCCTTCCCCTCCCGAATGTTTTGTTAATAACGATGTTTTTTTCCAGGCAAAACATATGCTACTTCACAACATTTGGAGATACGACATGTGCTGTGTGTGAATGTCTTGGTCGTTTGTGTAGCTTGGGTAGCGTTGGGCCGTTGGCCAAAGCTGTGTGTGGCCTGGTGTCACAGTACCTGGCTAGCCTATTTAGCTGATGTCGGCCATTGGCTCCTTGCTGCTTTGGTTTCTCTGGTATAGACCCTCTTCTCTTTGGATTTAAGTGTTGATCTTTGTCCTTTTGGATCTCTCATACATGCTCTCTCTCTAACACACACACACATGCTCTCTCTCTCTCTTTCTAACACACACAATCTGCCTATGGCGGCCTTTCTCGATGGCTAGGCTGTGCTCGCTGAGTCTGTACATAGTCAAGGATCTTCAGTCACAGTGCTCAGGTATTCTGCCACTGTGTACTCTCTGTTTAGGGCCAAATAGCATTTCAATTTCTTTCCAATGTGTCTCTCTCTCTCTCTCTCTTTGGATTTAAGTGTTGATCTTTGTCCTTTTGGATCTCTCATACATGCTCTCTCTCTAACACACACACACACGACAAACACACATGCTCTCGCTCTCTCTCTTTCTAACACACACAGTCTGCCTATGGCGGCCTTTCTCGATGGCTAGGCTGTGCTCGCTGAGTCTGTACCTAGTCAAGGATCTTCAGTCACAGTGCTCAGGTATTCTGCCACTGTGTACTCTCTGTTTAGGGCCAAATAGCATTTCAATTTCTTTCCAATGTGTCTCTCTCTCTCTCTCTCTCTCTCTGTACACTGTATATTGACTGTAGAACGGGAGCTCTCTCTCGCTCTCTCTCTTGCTATATGTTGACTGTATCATGCCCCGCCTCTGGCAGCGCTATTATTTAAGAATATGTTGACTGTATTAAAAAAAAATAAAAAATTAAAAAATTAACCTTTTGGGGGGGGGGGGGGGGGGGGGGGGGCTCGCGTTTCAATCTCGCACAGGGCCTCGCATTTCTCCCAGGCGGCCCTGTGTGCGTGTGTGTGTGCGCGTCGTCTCCTCAGTCACTTGCCGCCTTTACATCTACGCTATTCAGCTTTCCTTTTCTTTCTTCCTGTCAGCGAGTGCTATGCTGAGCTAATCATTGACACATGCTAGCCTGTAATAATCCCCCCCAGAAAAATCTACTTTGCATTTGATATATTGCAAATATATGCCATCACACACACTGGCATTTAACGGGTTAGAATTATAAAATGAATATGTGGTGTTATGATCAGGGCTGAAGTTGAATAAAATATTGTATTTATCAATTACAAAAAAACTGAAAATCCATACAAATCTGTGTTGTTGCTAATCATACATATGCTAGCCTGTTTTTTAACAATAATTTGTGATGCCATCACAAACACTGGCATTTAAAGGGTACAAATAAAAAAATTCCTGCACCAGAATGCAGGAAATGAAGTCTTTGTAACAAAAAAAATCCTGGTGGGGGACCCCCAGACCCCTTGCTTAAAAAGTGTCCTGACTGGGGCTATATTTTGCACTATATTTCCTGGCCTGAATGATTTCCCCAGTCCGGCACTGGTTAAAAGCCTCCAATGTTTATTAGTGTGTGTGCGTTTGAACATTTGCATGTTTCAACCATACATTTCCATTTATTAAAAAAATAATAAATAAAACAAGCAATAAAACAAGCCAGAGTCACGCCCCTCATAAAAAAACCATCCCTGAACCCTACCGTCATAGGCAACTACCGTCCTGTCTCTCTTCTCTCCTTCCTTTCTAAAACACTTGAACGTGCTGTATCCAACCAACTTACTGCTTATCTCTTACAGAATGACCTCCTAGACCCTAATCAGTCAGGCTTCAGGACTGGTCACTCCACAGAGACAGCCCTCATTGCGGTCACAGAGGCACTTCACTTAGCAAAAGCGAAAGGCCTCTCCTCTGTCCTGATTCTCCTAGATCTATCTGCAGCCTTCGACACAGTCAACCACCAGATCCTCCTCGCGGCCCTCGCAGGAATGGGAGTGGCTGGCTCTGCGCTGACATGGTTGTCATCATACCTCAATGACCGCTCCTACCAAGTGTCATGGAGAGGGACCCTGTCGGCCACCCGCCCCCTGCGGACGGGTGTCCCCCAGGGCTCGGTTTTAGGACCCCTTCTCTTCTCCCTCTACACTAAATCACTGGGTAACATTATCACGTCTCATGGCTTCTCCTACCACTGTTATGCCGACGATACTCAACTCTTCCTCTCCTTCCCTCCCTCAGATATCCACGTCTCTGAGCGGATCTCGGCCTGTCTGTCCGACATCTCCGCCTGGATGACGACCAACCACCTCAAACTGAACCTAAGCAAAACAGAATTGCTCCACCTGCCGGCCAAATCCTCCCCCCTGACCGACCTTTCCATCACAGTCGAGAATGCAGCTGTGACCGCGTCCCCGACCGCCAAGAACCTTGGTGTTGTCCTCGACGACCAGTTGAACTTCTCTGCTCACATCGCAGCGACAACCAGAACCTGCCGATTCCTCCTGAGCAACGTCAGAAGGATACGCCCCTTCCTGACAAAAGAAGCCACCCAACTCCTCGTCCAATCAACAGTCATCTCCCGCCTCGACTACTGCAACGCACTGCTCGCTGGCCTCCCGGCCACTGCCACTAAGCCTCTTCAACTCATTCAGAACGCAGCGGCCCGCCTGATCTCAAACCTACCGAAGTCGGCCCATGTCACCCCACTTCTTAGGGACCTGCACTGGCTCCCCATTGCTGCACGAATCCGCTTCAAGGCCCTTGACCTAGCATACCGTGCGGCAAAGGGAACTGCTCCCGCCTACCTCCGGTCAATGGTCTCTAACTACACACCCTCAAGACCCCTACGCTCTGCATCTTCTGGCCGCCTCAGACCTACTCCTATCCAAGCTCCGGGAGGGTCATCAAAGAGAAGTCGCCTATTCTCAGTCCTTGCCCCACAATGGTGGAATGAACTACCCACCCCAGTTAGGACAGCCGAAACACGTCCAATCTTTCGCCGTCGACTAAAGACTCACTTCTTCAACCATTATCTGAATAAAAAAAAAAAAAAAAAAAAAATCTAACCCTAACTAACCATACTGTCATGCACTTGTCCTAATAAACTAACCTACACTGTAGCACTCAACACTTTGATGAACATTGTTACTCAGCTGATAGAGTTGTGCTCTTCCTGATGGCTTGTCGTACAGAACTTGTAAGTCGCTTTGGATAAAAGCGTCAGCTAAATGACTAAATGTAAATGTAAATGTAAAATAAAAAATGAATATTATTATTTTTTTTTTTTTTTATTTTTTTTACCTCCTATAATAGTGGGGGTCACGGCTCTCTGACACAGTTTTTTTTGGGTCGCGGCCTGAAAAGTTTGGGAACCCCTGGTCTAACCTGTACCCCTCAGACATGTTGCTGGCCCCATCAAAACAGTATCCTATCAGCCTCTCCATGGGCAGGTCGAGGCGTAAAAGTATTTTATACACAAAAACAGCGTCTCGGCTGTTGTGTCTGGGCCGGGCATTGTAAAAACCCCAAAAGAAGTTCTGAGCTTCCAAGTTGTCATCGGCGAACTGTATATTACACGAGAATTGTTCTTTTCCAGTGAGTGACATCAGTGGTTCCGTCAGCGCTCAAGCCAAATAATGGGCTTTTGGATGCTTTGCCTCTAATTTGTCGCTGAATATCATGGGCAAACAGCTGTAAGATTTCGTTTTGGATGTTGTTGGACATCCAGTTCAGTTGTCTCTCTTTTGGAGCCAATTCTTCAACTCGGGATCAGACTCGGTGCCAGTAGCGGCTGCTGGATGCTTCGCCACTAGGGGCGCTATACCAAACATTTTGCAAACATGTACAAGGCACGCATTGGCGAATATTATCACCATTGCCATCGATCAATATATGATCACAGTCAGTCAAATGCAACCACGTTTCCAATAGCCCAACACAAACACGCACAGCTCTCTCTCTCTCTCTCTCTCTCTCTCTCTCTCTCTCTCTCTCTCTCTCTCTCTCTCTCGCTCTCTCTCTCTCTCTCTCTCTCCCTCTCTCTCTCTCTCTCAGATCGATTCAATAAGAAACACATATGTATATATTGACATTTTAAACAAGTTACCATTCATTGTCTGAGTGGTTATGCTCTACCCGCGGCGAAGAGAGAGAGAGAGAGAGAGCGAGAGAGAGAGAGAGAGAGAGAGAGAGAGAGAGAGAGAGCGAGCGTGCGTTAGTTAAGCATTAGCTGAGTGGCTAACAGCAGCTAAAGTTAGCTGAGTTGGCTAAGAGAGAGAGAGAGAGAGAATTAACTCACTTTGTTTAATTGAAACGTGGTCCAGCCGGAGGGCTTAATAAAGTGTATGTCCACTGACTGTCCCCCAGACTGTTGTCGATGTATATCCATTCCACTCACTGCCCACTGTCCAGACTCCAGACTGAATCACAAGTTCACAACACACAGCCTCGAACATGTTGCAAACTGTGGCTAAGGAAAAAACTGGCATCGCCGCGTCGGCCAATCAGAGAGCGTTTCCGCGAAATGCGGCTAAAGAAAAAAATGCTGCTACGTAAAAAAATAATAGACGCTGCTGCTTAGACCGCTTCAAATCGCGCCCGCCTTCCATCATAAACATCATATTTCAACGCACAACGTGTTACGCACTGATTGGCTGAGATGGATACAGCGATCACACAGTGACGCGCACTCAGAGCGCTATCGCGTCTAGCCCGGGCCGAGAAATACAAAAAAAAAAAAAAAAAAAAGTTAGTCACTTCCTGTTCAGGAAAACGAGTATTTTTTATTTTATATAGTAACGTTATATTGTGCATTGAAACACAAACATACTTAAAATGAGTAAATATTATTCATTTTAAACATGTTTATATTATTTATAGGGCTATAAAACAAAAAACTAAAAAATAATTGTTCTTGTTCTTCTCTCATATAACCAGGGCAGGGCCTGAGGGGGGGCGGCCGCCACTGCTCGGTGCGCACTCTTTCCATCATGAGCTGCCATAACACCCCATCCCTATTTGCATCACCCCTCAGTGGAAGCCCCTGTCGCCCGAGGGGGGGTATAGGGGAAGAGACTCAGTTAACTCTTCAATACCTGATGCTGAGGCTGAACCTGTCGTCTCTGTCTCTCTCTGATGTTTATCAGATTTAGTGGGACTGTCACTGGGACCGGCGGGACGTTTCAAAAAGAAATCTGATATTTTTCTTTTCTGCAAGTGAGACATTCTGTGCTAGCAAAGTCTGACTACTAGCTAAAATCAACTGACTGCGCAAGCACTGTATCACAGTAGCTCAGTGGTTCGTGGCGCGTGGGAAGGGCGGGAGACGGGAGGTGAATACAATTAGTTGTTTCACCTGTCATTCAATCAGTCTGTGACAGTCTGTCATCACTCAAATCTACTCTGCTGCAATCTTGTCGGTTTTACACGTATGATTGTGTACGTACAGTAGTGTAATGAATGACTGAAAACTTTATTTAACAGATTGGAGAATGGCTACAATACAGTACGGCTCAATACACACAATATTAAAATGGTGAAGTGCTTTGAGCAGGATAAACTTATAATATACAGTGTTACAGTTATACAGTTACAGTATATAATATACAAATATATAAATACTGTCATAAAAAAACAAAAAGAAATTGCAATAACTGAGGGGGGGTGCTGCCGCACCCCCTGCACCCCCCCTTCCAACGTGCCTGGAAGCGATACAATTCTGTCGGTCGCCTGCCTTAAAAAGTCGGTCACCTGACAAAAATCGCCTGCCATGTGCGTTATAGACACAAAATACAAATTAAGCAAGCTCTATACATTACGAAGTAAACAAAATACAATATGAAATTGACGGAATACTAATGGTGAAAAATACGTTATGCACATAGTGTATTTTTCACCATTACTATTCCGTTCATTTTGGATTGTATTTCGTTTATTTTTTGTCACTATCTTGCATAATATGTTTGTAATGTCCTATTCCAATTACATTTTGTCACATATAATTGTACTATATTCTATTGTGCTATATTTAATTTAGTTTATATCCCATTTAATTGTATACAATCTCTTTATTAAGTTGTAAAGCCCTGGCCTATATTTGATTTCATAATTATATTATATTATATTGTGCTTAACTTAGTTCATATTTCATTTGATATTACACCACCCCATTATTGTGATTATATAACATAACCCTGCAGCACCCAAAGGAGTGAAGGAGAGGAGTTATTGTTCATTTAATAATAATAATAATAATAATAATAATAATAATAATAATAATAATAATAATAATAATAATAATAATAATAATAATAATAAATAATAATAATAATAATAATAATAATAATAATAATAATAATAATAATAATAATAATATAATAATAATAATAATAATAATAATAATAAATAATATCATGACGTTGCATTATTGCTGATC
>NC_140173.1:23813770-23821270 GCF_963971535.1 Notolepis coatsorum | reverse complement strand
TTATATCATTCACAGTGGTCAGGTATTCTGCCACCGTGTACTCTCTGTTTAGGGTCAAATAGAATTCTAATTTACTTTGAGATTTGGTTGATTTGTTCCAATATTCTATATAGTATTCTTTTTGTTTTGAGGTTATTTGGTTGGGCCAGATTTTTTGGTATCTGTCCTGAGGCATTTGTGGGCAGAGATTTCTGACTAGCTGGCAGAGGGGACTCTTATCTGGGTTCATCTCTTGGCTCTGAAGGGCTTTGTAGTGGTAGGAGTGGGGGTCACTTGATTGGAGGTGTGTGTAAAATTTTATGGCTCGCTTTTGAATTTGAATGATTAGGGGGTATTGGCCGAGTTCTGCCCTGCATGCATTATTGGCAGTGTGTCTGTGGACCTTAAGTAGGTTTTTGCACAATTCTGCATGCAGTACTTCTAATGGGTGTTTTTCCCATTTTGGGAAATCTTGGTTAGTTAATGGACCCCACACTTCACTGCCATATAATATTATTGGATTTATTACGGAATTTAGAATTTTGAGCCAGGTCCTAATTGGGATGTCAATTGGAATTTTCCTTTTGATGGCATAAAAAGCCCTTCTTCCCTTCTCCTTCAATTCATTCACAGCCATATTGAAGTTTCCATTATGATTTATTTTCAATCCCAAATATGGGTAGCTTTTTGTGTTTTCTAATATGTGTGTGCCTAATTTAAATGTATTATGTGAACTCTGAGACTCGTGTCTCCTTTGAAAGATCATGACTTTAGTCTTCTTCATGTTTACGTTCAGAGACCATGTCTGACAGAACTGGTGGAGGATGTCTAGGTTCTGTTGTAGACCCTCTTTAGTGGCTGACAGCAGAACCAGATCATCTGCGTACATCAGTAATTTTACATTGGTATCGTGCAGAGTCAGACCGGGTGCAGTAGAAAGTTCTAATAACTTTGCTAATTCATTTATATATATATTGAACAATGTTGGGCTTAAATTGCACCCCTGGCGGACTCCGCGACCCTGGGTGAAGAAATTTGTTCTTTTATTTCCAATTCTAACAGCACATCTGTTTTTTGTGTACATGGATTTGATCAAGTCATATGTATTTCCTCCAACACCACTTTCTAGAATTTTTAAGAAAAGACCTTTGTGCCAAATTGAGTCAAAGGCTTTTTCAAAATCGACAAAGCAGGAATATATTTTGTTTTTGTTCTGTTTTACGTGAATGTCAATTAGGGTTTTAAGAGTGTATATATGGTCAGAGGTACGATAATTTGGTAAGAATCCGATTTGGCTTTTACTTAGAACGCTGTGTTCTGTAAGGAATTCTATGAGTCTGGTGTTGATGATACTACATAGAAGTTTACCCAAATTACTCGTCACACAGATACCCCTATAGTTTTTTGGGTCATGTTTATCTCCACTCTTGAAAATTGGGGTTATGAGTCCTTCATTCCAGACATCAGGAAAATAGCCTAGATTTAGTGTCAAATTGAATCATTTTAAAATAGCCAATTGGAATTTTTCAGAGCTGTGTTTAATCATTTCATTTAATATGCCATCTGTACCACAGGCCTTTCTAGCTTTAAGGCACTGGAGTTTTGATTTCAGCTCTTGTTCTGTGATTGGGAAGTCTAAAGGGTTTTGATTATCCTTTATGATAATTTCCCATTTTTGTAATTTTTCACATATCTGGCTGGTTTCCGTTTTTGTATTTAGGGGTACAGTTGTAAAGAGTGATGTAAAGTGGTTTGTCCAAACATCCCCATCTTGGATAGCCATTTCTTCCAGCTTATCTTTATTCAATGAGTTCCAGTGGTCCCAGAAGGAGTTAGAGCTTAGAGAGTCCTCTATTTTGCACAATTGTTTATTTACGTGATTGTTCCTTTTAATTCTGATGGTCTTTTTGTAGTGTTTCAATGATTCACAGTATTGGAGGCGTAGGGTGTCATTTTGTGGGTTTATGTGTTTCTGGTTTGATATTTTTCTTAGCTGTGTTCTAAGAGCTTTACATTCTTTGTCAAACCATTGGTCCTTTTTAGTTTTTCTCTGTTTGTTACCTGATAGTTTTAATTTGGACTTTGTTGCAGTTCTTTCAAATATATAATTGATGTGTTCTACAGCTAGGTTTACTCCTTCAACACTGTTAGAGTATGGCATGGCTAGGAACGTATCTAACAGTGATTGTGTCTCATCACTGGCGATGGCTCTCTGGTAGTCCTGCATGCTGTTCTGGGACCATCTGTAGTATTTGGGGATGTTGTATAGTTTACTGGGCTGTGTAGGGGGATTTTTGAGCGACTCAGTTCTTTTCATGTATGCAGTGATCTGACTGTGGTTGGAGAGTGGGGTCAGGGGTTTGACTGTGAATGAACTGAAGGATACTGGATCCAGATCTGTTATCATGTAATCTACTGTGCTGCTGCCAAGGGGTGAGCAGTAAGTGTACCTTCCTTGTGAGTCCCCTCTCACACGCCCATTGACAAGGTAGAGACTCAGTCCTCTACACAGCTGTAATAAATCCTTTCCATTTTTGTTTATGGAAGTGTCATGGTTATTTCTAGGGGACTGGTTTACATGGTTGCATATGGTGTGGTCAGATATGAAATTGTCTCCATGTGTACTGGTGAAATCAGGGTGGGTTCCCGTTCGGGCGTTGAAGTCACCGCAAACAAGCACATGACCTTGACTTTGGTAAAGACATATTTCTGCTTCAAGGTTGGAGAAGATGTCGTCTGAGTAATATGGAGACCCAGTGGGTGGTACGTAAATTCCACAGATAAATAGGTCTCTCTGAGAGGGGATTACTTCTTTATTTAGTTTTAACCAAATATGATTGTTCCCGGTTTTTAGAATCTGTATTGACTGGTGGAGTTGTGATTTGTACCAAATTATCAATCCCCCTGAGTCTCTGCCCTGACTAATATGTTTCGTTTTATTCGATGGCAAAATGACTTCTCTATAGTGAGGAGGGCAGTGTGTGTCTACATCTTCTCTGCACCATGTCTCAGTTAGGATTAAGAGGTCATTGTTTGTTATAGCCTGTAAAAAATCTGAGTCTCTACTCTTAAGGCCGTATGTTGAAGAGCAAAGACCCTGTATGTTCCAGCAACTAATGGCAAATGATTGCATTTTGTACAAAAATTATATAAAGGTATAAAAGGTTATAACTAAGGTATAAGGGTATTCAGTCAATGAAAAATATATATAAAGGTGTTCAAAGGTATAAAGGTTATAGGGTATAAAGGTATTCAGTCAATGGACGAACATCACAGAATAAATTCAACAACAACAAAGGCGACAGCAGGCAGTTGGCCTGCTTTTCTTTTGGTCGATTGCTAGCTTGTAGTGAGAAGTTTACTGCATAGCGTGTATAACATTTGTTTGATCTCATTCAGCTCTGATGTGGGTGGGGGGGGGGGGGCCTGGTCAGGGCGGATGCATAGGTCATCTCCTGCGGCGGACGGTGAGGGGGTCGGCTGGGGGGACGTCTCCTCTCACTGCGTGGGTTGGAAGGGTGGGGTGTGGGCTGGGGGCGGTTGAGGGGTCGGCTGGGGGGATATCTCCTCTCACTGGGTGGGGTGGAAAGGTGGGGTATAGGTGGGGCATAGGTTTGTGGGGTGACTCCTCGTGGGTATCTCATGGGCCTGTGCTTTCTCGGAGAGGCCGGTGTGTGACTGGGTCTGTTGGGGTTGCGTCCGAGGGCAGCATCCTTTAATATTTTTGCAAATGTCCTCACTCCCGCATTGTTTAGGTGTAGCCCATCATTATTAAAGTCCCATCTGCCGATGTTTGTGTGGTGGGCCAGGTGGACATTTTTGAGGGCAGCACAGTTTCTTGAGGTCTCCATGTTGATTTCGTGAATGATGTATGGAGGGGTGTCCATCCTGGGGAGGAGGGTGGAGATGATTACTCTGGTGTGTGGGAACTCCCTGGAGGCCTTCTCAGCCACCCTGGTCATTGCTTCAGCAGTTCTATTCTGTAGGTAGTGGAGGTCATTTGTGCCTGTGTGCACCACCATGTACTGGGGGCTCCCTAGAGTGTCCTGTGTGAGCAGCTCCATGGCGTGGCCTGTGTTCCGACAGCGCTTGGCTGTCACCTTGAGGCCCGGGAAGAGGCGTGCTGTGTCCAGGTATTTGCCATTGGAGTCCATGAGGAGGACTACCTGGGCTTCGGGCTGGGCTGGTCTGGTGGACTGGGGCCGTGGCTCGGGTGGAGGTTGGGCTGCTGGAAGGGGGTCTGAGTCCAAAGGTATGTCATTGGGTGTCAGGCTGGGAGGGGTAAGTGGGGTCAGGGGGGGGGGGTATATTCTGGTTTGGCAGTAGGGGGGGGGGTGGGGTGGTGAGTGTTGGAGCAGAGGACCGCTTTTGATCGGGGGGGAATGTATGTATTCTTTCTTCTTGTCGTTGTAGCTTTACTTCCTCTATCTCACTGCGTAGAGACTCCTCCCGGCTGTTTGTATCTTCCTTCATGGCTTTCATCCGGGCCTGTAGGGTGTTGTTGTCCTGCTCTAGCTCCCGCATGGTTTCTGTGAGCTCCATGACCGTCCTCTGGGTCTCCCTCAGCGCTGAAGTGGTCTCCTCCCCGTTCCTCTTCAGATGACGGAGCTCTTCTCCCAGCTGCTGAATGGTGCAGGGCTCAGTCAGCCTGGCCAGAGTCCTCTCTTTAAATTCAGTAAACTCCAGCTCCAGGAGAGATATGCTTTCTCTCAGCTGCTGGACCAGTTTGGAGGGTGTTGAAGGAGTGTGAATGGATGGGCTGACTGGTGCTCTTTGTGCTGGCAGTGGCATCACTGGGTTCACTGTGTGGTTGGAGGGAGTTGGAGTGGCACAGTCAGAAGGGCTAGTTGCTGGTTTTGACTCTGATATTTCTGTGTCTGTGTTCACCTTGTCCTCTTCTGTCTGTGTGTCCGCAGCCTTGTTGGTATTGGGCACAACTCTCTCCACTTCCGTTTTTATTTTTGGGAAAAGCTCTTGAAATATGTTGAGGTTTGCTTCATTTCCCTGTACTAATACAGTCCCTTTAACATAGTAAGAGATTGTTAGAACTGGGTTATCAGTGTCCAGGGTCTCATCATGGCATATCGTGTGGCGTCCTCCTCGACCGATGCCTTCTTTCACAACATGGTCATAGTGGTTACAGATCACCTGTTTCCAGGAGTTAACATGTTCTGTGTGGAAGATGAGGTCATTCATCACCATCTTGTCCTTATAGACAGTGTAGTCAGCATACAGCTCTTCTGGGTGGGCCAAAAGTGTCTCCTCCTTGTGTTTTTTCTTGTTTTTATTACTTTTGCAACTAGGAGGGTACTCAACTTCTCTGCTGCACATCCTGTTTTGGTTATTTTCCATGGCAACACACCAGGTAATACACAAACTTAACTGACTGAGACTGTTGTTATTAGCTTTTTGTACAAGATATTATTTAGGATTTAGCTGGCTGGCTAGCTGTCGTTATCTAACGTTGTGTAGCTACGCAGCTAACTGGCGTTATATGCAGCCAGGCAGGTCGGCAGCTAACGCAGCTAACTGTCGTTATATGCAGCCAAACTGTCCCGCTAGCTAACGCAGCTAACTATCGTTATATGCAGTCAAACGGTCCCGCTAGCTCTCGTAGTGACGTTATAAAGAGCCAAACCGTCCCGCTAGCTAACGCAGCTAACTATCGTTATATGCAGCCAAACGGTCCCGCTAGCTCTCGTAGTGACGTTATAAAGAGCCAAACCGTCCCGTTAGCTAACGCAGCTAACTATCGTTATAATGAGCCAAACGGTCCCGTTAGCTCTTGTAGCAATGTTATATTGAGCCAGTAACGTTATAATGGGCCAAACGGTTCCGTTAGCTCTTGTAGCAACGTTTTATTGAACCACACGGTCCCGTTAGCTCTTGTAGCAACGTTTTATTGAACCCAACGGTCCCGCTAGCTCTCGTAGCTAACGGTGTCAGTATACCTGACTACTCTGTTAGCCTCCTTAGCTGCTGTAGGCCGTTGTCTCCTTGCTACTTGCTCTTCTCTTTGGATTTAAATGTTGGTCTTTGTCCTATTGGATCTATATATATTCATGTTGCCTTTGTGAAGTTATCTCTTCCTTCTGTTTAGTTATTCCATTAACAGTTGAATATTCTTTAGGGGTTCATCTTAGCTGAACTTAGCTGAACCTCTTAACACTGGTCTCTCTCTCTCTCTCTATCACTGTTTGACTTGTAGCGTATAGGAGCACCCACACACACACACACACACACACACACACACACACACACACACACACACACACACACACACACACACACACACACACACACCACACACACACACACACACACACACCCACACACACACCTACACACCACATACACACACACACACACACACACACCTACACACACATACATACACACACACACCTACACACACACACACACACACACACACACACACACACACACACACACCACACACACACACGCACGCACGCACGCACGCACGCACGCACGCACACGCACACACACACACACACACACACACACACACACACACACACACACACACACACACACACAACACACACACACACACAACACACACACACACACACACACACACACACACCACACACACACACACACACACAGAGAGAGAGGGGCTCTCAGGGGAATGGCTTTGTTCTTGAAGCTTTGACAGTGGTACTTGTCGGATAAATGCAGTAGTGAATCACGCTGAAGGATGTGTGTGTGTGTGTGTGTGTGTGTGTGTGTGTGTGTGTGTGCGTGTGTGTGTGTGTGTGTGTGTGTGTGTGTGTGTGTGTGTGTGTGTGTGTGTGTGGTGTGGTGTGTGTGTGTGTGTGTGTGTGCGTGTGTGTGTGTGTGTGTGTGTGTGTGTGTGTGTGCGCGTCGACTCCTCAGTCATCACTTGCCGTCTTTACATCTACGCTATTCAGCGTTCCTTTTCTTTCTTCCTGTCAGCGAGTGCTACGCTGAGCAACACGCATCCCATTGACAAACAAGCACAGGCCATCCCCTTCGTATAAGACCGTGCAGGTTAAGAGGTTAAACCTTTCACTGCCACACGACAGCCGGTTAACCCTTTCACTTTGACAATACGGAGGTTAGCCCTTACTATCATACAACCGACGCTGATGCTCATCATTAGCATCATTAGCTCTGCGGATGCTAATGATGGAGCATCGCTGTCGGTTGTGTGATAGTAAGGGTTAACCTTCTGTTGTGTGGCAGTGAAAGGGTTAAACACAGTAAATAACACCAGAGCTGCACCCACAGCTAATGCATTAACTGTGTGTTATGCAATCAGCTTTATTCTGTTTTATGTGTTTTAATTTTTTATGTGTATATTATGATGATGAATTGTATTTTATGTAGGCCTATTTGATTATGTTATGTGTGATACCTTTTTTTTTTAATCACTTAGGTGATGCCCTTTTTAACATCTTGGCCGGCATGGACTACAGATTAAATCAACCTTCTGGCTAATTCTGGCGTATTTACATTTTGATGTTGATTAAT
>NC_140173.1:23801270-23808770 GCF_963971535.1 Notolepis coatsorum | reverse complement strand
ACACCTCTCCCTGAGTTTTAAGCTATAATGCTAGTGGTCCGTATCTGCTTCCGTTCCTTTGTGCTAAGCTCGGCCAGCTTGCAGCCGGATAGTTTTCTACTGAACGCACAGAGAGGAATTGGTATCTTATCTTCTTTCCCATAATGTCCTTGTGTCCCTTATTAAGCACTCCGCTAGGCTAGTGGTCCAGCGCGGAAACAAATACATTCTAGCTCTACTTTCTAACACCACCTGACCGTCTTTTTCTTTTTCTCTACGAATCTCTGCAAATATGGCCTGTGGACCTTTTCAAACGTGGATGACAGAAACACTCTAAATGGACCCACATAAACGCTGGGCCCAAGCTGTTCACCAGCAATGCAATCCCATTGAGGAGGGTTTATAGTTTAGTTGGGGCCAGAGCAGCGGACACCTCTCCAGATCACCATATGGCACAGATAGTTCACACCGTTTAATTGAACGGTTTAAATGAATTGAGTTTGAATAAATCAAGTTTATTTCTTGCCAATATCCCTCCGAGACACACATGGGCCGACATGGAAAGCATTGCACGAGAGTTCAATGTCTCGCTCAAGGACAAAACCGGGAGACGGACGATATTGGCCGTCGTGGGTATTGAACTCACGGCCGTCCGGTGACAGGGTGCTCTCTCTAACCGCCTGGAACCCTTATACTACCTTAAGGCTCCCACATAGTCGGGCGTACTGGCAGCGGGTTAGAAAATGTGAGCTTCGCGCTTTGAGTACGCTTTGACTACACTTTGAGTACAATTTGAGTACATTTTGAGTACACTTTGAGTACACTTTGAGTACACTTTGAGTACACTTTGAGTACAATTTGAGTACATTTTGAGTACACTTTGAGTACACTTTGAGTACACTTTGAGTACACTTTGACTACACTTTGAGTACACTTTGAGTACGCTTTGAGTACACTTTGAGTACACTTTGAGTACGCTTTGAGTACACTTTGAGTACACTTTGACTACACTTTGAGTACACTTTGAGTACACTTTGAGTACACTTTGAGTACACTTTGAGTACGCTTTGAGTAAGTTTGAGTACACTTTGAGTACACTTTGAGTACGCTTTGAGTAAGTTTGAGTACACTTTGAGTACACTTTGAGTACACTTTGAGTACACTTTGAGTACACTTTGAGTACACTTTGAGTATGCTTTGAGTAAGTTTGAGTACACTTTGAGTTTGCTTTGAGTACACTTTGAGTACACTTTGAGTAAGTTTGAGTACACTTTGAGTTTGCTTTGAGTACACTTTGAGTACACTTTGAGTACGATTTGAGTACACTTTGAGTACACTTTGAGTACGCTTTGAGTACGATTTGAGTACACTTTGAGTACACTTTGAGTACACTGTGAGTACACTTTGAGTACACTTTGAGTACACTTTGAGTACACTGTGAGTACACTTTGAGTACACTTTGAGTACACTTTGAGTTTGCTTTGAGTACGCTTTGAGTACGCTTTGAGTACGCTTTGAGTACATTTTGAGTACGCTTTGAGTACATTTTGAGTACGCTTTGGGTACATTTTGAGTACATTTTGAGTACACTTTGAGTACACTTTGAGTACACTTTGAGACTCAGTACGCTTTGGGTACATTTTGAGTACATTTTGAGTACACTTTGAGTACACTTTGAGTACACTTTGAGACTCAGTACGCTTTGAGTACATTTTGAGTACACTTTGAGTACACTTTGAGTACACTTTGAGTACACTTTGAGACTCAGTACGCTTTGAGTACATTTTGAGTACATTTTGAGTACGCTTTGAGTACACTTTGAGTACACTTTGAGTACACTTTGAGTACACTTTGAGTACGCTTTGAGTTTGCTTTGAGTACACTTTGAGTACACTTTGAGTACACTTTGAGTTTGCTTTGAGTACACTTTGAGTACGCTTTGAGTACACTTTGAGTACGCTTTGAGTACACTTTGAGTACGCTTTGAGTTCATTTTGAGTACGCTTTGAGTACATTTTGAGTACATTTTGAGTGCGCTTTGAGTACGCTTTGAGTACGCTTTGAGTACGCGCAGACTTCTGCAGAGTCCGTTCGGCGTATGTTCCGCCCGACTATGCCGGAGCCTTTACTGTCCTCAGTCTCACTCAGAAAAGTGCAAGCGAGCTCCTCGGCAGAACGTCCTCGCTGTGCTTATTTTAGGTTAGCCTCCCTTTTATTGACATTTCTTGGTAGCAACAATAACGCTGTTGGTAAGTGACTGAAATGAGATGTGACAGTGGATTAGGCCCAGGATAATTAAACATCCCCACACATTACTGCACTCTGAATATATTAATAAACCCATTAGCCAAACCACAGGCTCCCGCAACCCCCTCGTCAACAGACCAAAACTGGTGTCCAAACCTTGACCCCTCCTGCCGACGCTCGTTCATCACGCCGGATGACCCCCCCCCCCCCCCCCCCCCGACCTCGGGCCCCCTTCCCTCGACGCGTTCTAATTGGACGGGAGGGACCGGGAAGTGGCAGTCGGCTGGCCCCGGCAGCCAAGCGGCCAGGTCGGGAATAATTATTATGCACGTGCAGGCCGCGACTTTTGATTAAATTGATGGCCGTTAATCGGCTATTTGGTTAGCTGGTGACCGGGAGTGGTGCTGGTGGTGGTGGTGGTGGTGGTGGTGGTGGTGGAGGGTATGGGGTTGCTAGATGAGGAGGTAATGTAATGTGTGTAAATACACACATACATGCACACGTATACACACACTTAAACATGCACCCTCACATCTATGTATGTAAGGACACACAAATGCATGGATGTAATACACACACACACACACACACACACACACACACACACACACACACACACACACACACACACAAGCATAAACACACACACACACACATGGAGAGCCCTCAAGGGGCAGGGCAGACAGATGGGAGGCTGATGCTAATGGGACACATGGCTAAGTGGACTAAATGGACGGGATAAACACTGTTCCCACGGAAACCAGAGGACTGTGTGTGTGTGTGTGTGTGTGTGTGTGTGTGTGTGTGTGTGTGTGTGTGTGTGTGTGTGTGTGTGTGTGTGTGTGTGTGTGTGTGTGTGTGTGTGTGTGTGTGTGTGTGTGTGTGTGTGTGTGTGTGTGTGTGTGTGTGGAGAGGGAGAGAGGAGAGAGAGAGAGAGAGAGAGAGAGAGAGAGAGAGAGAGAGAGAGAGAGAGAGAGAGAGAGAGAGAGACTAGGCGTTGTGACATGGTCTCTGTAGTCATTGTCTAGCAAGGTTTAGGGTTGAGGTTGAGACAATGATTTGTGGAGTCACTTCTCTGTCATTTCTCATTTCACAATCCACGCTGTTCTTCATAGTGATTGATATCGGTATCGGAAATTAAGAGTTGGACAATATCGCTATATCGGATATCGGTAAAAAAGCCAATATCGAACATCCCTAGTTTTCATTGACTAGTTGTCTGGCTAACTAGGGGGGAGCTTGGTCTCCAGTAGGAACAACAGCATGGTTTCTGCTGAGAAGAAGAAGAAGAAGAAGAAGAAGAAGAAGAAGAAGAAGAAGAAGAAGAAGAAGAAGAAGAAGAAGAAGAAGAAGAAGAAGAAGAAGAAGAAGAAGAAAAAGAAGAAGAAGAAGAAGAAGAAGAAGAAGAAGAAGTCTTTATTTGTCATGCAGCAACACACACATGTACACACACAGGAACACACACACGTGCATTGGGTCACCGATGAAATGCCTCTCTTGACCCATCCTCCCTCCCCCCAGCCGGGAGCAGAAATGGGTTGTAGCGATCCGTTCTGCATGTTTTTCCATTGGGTTTGTCTCTTTTGGGGGGGTAACCTGGAAAGTTGCGAACACTGGGAGAACATGGAAAAGCCCGGGAGATACCCAACCCGGCAACCTGGGCCCCAAGCAGGAATCGAACCCAGGACCTTCTTGCTGTGAGGCGACAGTGTTATCCACTTAACGCGCACGTCACAAAACATTTTACATCGGTCGAAAGCTAAAACGGCCGCCCTTTTATTGACACACCGCTTGACCTATTACATGCTTCCAATCTCGGGTTGTAAAACCAAACAGCCAACGAGCGTCAGTTTCTAAAAAGTTACCACCTCCGATTTCACCTTCCAATGACCGGACAAATCACCACTGACTCTGAAAATGATTGACTGTTTGTGTA
The DNA here is from genome assembly GCF_963971535.1 of Notolepis coatsorum. NCBI lineage: Eukaryota > Metazoa > Chordata > Actinopteri > Aulopiformes > Paralepididae > Notolepis > Notolepis coatsorum. The sequence continues at coordinate 23,804,608 of NC_140173.1, read as the reverse complement.
GCCAATGAAATTCTGACAAGAATGACATCATACTTGAGTGGGTTTTCTGAGACAGAGAAACAGTAAAAGCGTAGCGTACGCAAGAGAATGAACGTGCGCTGATCTGTTGTTGATCTGTTGTTGAGAAGAGGTGGGGGTGAGAAGAGGTGGGGGTGAGAAGAGGTGGGGGTGAGAAGAGGTGGGGGTGAGAAGAGGTGGGGGTTGTGTATATGACAAGAGATTAGTGGGGGAGGGGGAGAGGGGACTGATGTACAGTAGTGTAGTGTTGACTCATCTCACTCCTTTTGGGAAAAACACCTAAACATACCATTACATATGTGTAGGTAAGATTTCAGGCTATGGCGCTAGCAGTGTTTTCAGCTAATAACTATAGAGTATATAGATCTGCAGGCATCTGTTTGCTAAATAATTCAGACGGAAATGTTTAAAACTTTTATTTCAGTGTGTTCAAACCTCTGTAACTCTATGTGATTATTCATGTTGTGGAAGAAAATCCATTTGTGTTTCCTTTCAACAGAGGCCAGACTTGTGCATCTGCTACAAATGGTTCCAGAATAGTGTCCAATTTACTTTCAGTTTGCAATTGACAGGCGTTTTAAGCCAAATGTGCAGGACTGCATTGGGCAAAAATGGGGCTAGTTTGTTTTTAGCTTTTTGACAATTGCATACCCAAAGTAATTTGCGATATATTATACGTTATACTTATAGCACATCTGGTCTATTTTGAAAGGTAACATTCTGAAGTTTCTTAGACAATAAAGAAAAATGTTGGTAGCGTCCTATAGCGGTGCGGTGGTGTAGTGGTTAACCTCGTAACCACTTAAGCATCGGACGGCCCGTGCACGTCGTGGCACCTTGCCCTTGTCTGCCGGCTCCGGGCTGCATTTTTGCAGATCAACCAATACATTGTTGGAAAGTTTAATTTGCCGCCTTTCAATTGTCATCCAACTCTACCTATTGCGTGCTTCCAGTCTTGAGTTACAAGACGAAACATCGGTCGAGCGCCATTTTACAAGCCATGCGGACAAGTGACCTCGTCCGGTTTGGCTGCGTCCTGAAGGGACCAGTCACCGCTGATGGTGAAAATGATTGACCACCTTGGTAGCTAATGAAATTCTGGAGCCAACAGTATCTTACATGAGGGATGATTCGTATGGTAAGCGGAGAGAAGAAGACGAAGAGGATGTTTGTTTGGAGAATTCCTCATTCATCAATGAGCGGCTCGCCATTTTGGACTAATTATTACCGATACAAGGATTACAAAAACATCTGTAAAACGCAAATTTTCCATGGGATTGTTATAGACTTTGGACCTGTACTGTAGATAATACTTCAGGTTATCGAACAGTTATGTTTTCCCGCTCATACCTCTCAGCTGGAACTCAAAAACAGGCATCTGGCAACAAGCAAACAAGACGTGAGTCACTTTAATTTTATTTCAGTGTGTTCAAACCTCTAACTCTATTACATTAGCACTCAGAGTGATTCTTCTCCTGTTTCTCAAACAAATAATTCTAAAACCAATCACAATCATTTCCATCAAATCCAATACCGCATAATCTTCGTAAGAGCAAACAACCGTATCAAATGCTTTTGACAGATCTATGAAAAGGGCAGCACAATGTTTCTTATAGTCTAAAGTGGATATTGTATTATTTGATCCTCTCCAGTTGATCTCCTGGTATCAACAGTTTGCAATGTTTCAAATGCATCACTATGAGAGAAGGGCTGAAAGGTAAACAGAGAAATGTGGTTCACAGTGCCACACAATTATTAATAACAACGTTTGATCCATTGAATGTGTATTATTTTTCAAATAAATGACCAGCTGTGTTTATTGGAAACTAGGCAAATCTCTTTCTGTTGAGAAATCCAACAGTCACCATCTGTAAATGTGAGTGAGTGTCATCTCGTCATGTTTAAACTATCAGCTAATTATATTCAACCAAAACTGTGTAAATAAATTTCTGTTCCGTTCTGTACACATTGTATTAACTTGTATTTAATTTTTTTATTATTTTTTAAACAAACATATAAACAAACATGACAACACACGATAAGATATACAAGCATTAATTGTCAGGGCACATCCAATGAGATCACATTTTAGTTAGTTGTCTTATATAAGATATACCCCTAATACCTGTTATCTAAAAAAAAACTACACACATATGCTCAGCTCGAACCCCCCCCTCCCGGACCCCACCTTGAGAAGTACCTCCACTATCCCTCGCACCTAACCAGACACTACCATTATAAGCTAGCTTTTATTCTCTCCACCACTTCTAACCACATAGACATTTTGGATTCATTGAGACCCAGAATTCTTGCTGTAGATATTTCATGGTAAATTGCATCGATATATGTAAGAAACCAAACTTTACGGCACTTTTTTCCGGTTGAAACCAGCGTGATGCGATCAGCTTTTTGGCTACTGTGATACCCGATAAAACCAATCTCTTTAGCTGTGGATTCACTGCAAACTCAAAAACATCATTCAATAATAATACGGAGGGGTGTACAGGTATATTCCAAGATACGAGTTTTGATATTTGTTGGGTCACATCTTTCCAGAATGCCTTAACTGGTGAGCAGTCCCAATACATGTGCATAAATGTCCCTTCGTCCCCATTTGCACATTGGGTGCATTTGGAATCTTGTTTAAGCCCCATTCGGCACAGTCTTATAGGAGTCAAGTATGTCCTGTGAATATAGTTAAGATTGATTTGTTGATGATCCGGGTTCCTTGATGTAAGTCGGACATTTGCCCAGGCTCCTTGCCAATCAAAGTCATTTTCCAGGTCTGGTATATCCCTCCTCCAGACAGAGTCAAGTTGGAGGGTTTCATACGAGGAAGTTAGTAATTGATGATAAAATTCTGAAACAAAACCTCTCGATGTCTCTCTTGCGTAGAAGAATTTGTGGTATCTGTGGTGTTCAATTGGTATGTCTAATGGAACACCGTGAGACTTCAAACATAGCTCTAACTGTTTGTGAAAAAGCCATGTGGACTTGGTGAGATTACATTTTTTGCGTATTTCTTTATCACATTGTATTAACTTAAAGCTACATCAGAGTCACTTTTTTCTAGTTTCACAGAGGACCAATATAGCAGGGTTAGTTTGTGAAACCAACATCTGTATTTGATCTAACGTCTGTTTCTAAAGCACACTTCTAACGTTGAAATTAATTATTGAAGGTAAGTGGGTTAACTACAGTGTTTGGAATAGGATCAGAAGTAGTGATAGAAGGCTGTAATTAAATTAGAGCAACAGTAAAAAATGGGATATCCTTCCATTGCTACGCTGATGACACCCAACTCTACCTCAGGACCGCCC
>NC_140173.1:23793770-23796270 GCF_963971535.1 Notolepis coatsorum | reverse complement strand
CAGCCGACCTGTGGGAGGCATGGTCTAACAGCGGTCGAGACAGGGGAGGGGAGAATTGGACAATACGAAATTGGGGAAGGGAGAAAAATAGAAAAGTGGGGAGAAACAGTAGATCAAAACAACTGAATAGTTACATGTACCCTGAGGCAGACTGGGTTGATATAAAGCAGTAAAGTATTGGGTTGCCTCTCCTTGTATGCAGCACTCTTCCTCTATCCCCTTCTTCATTCTCTCTTTTTCTCTCTTTCTCTCTTTCTCCCTGACTCTGTTCCACTTTCTCTCTCTCTCTCTCTCTCTCTCTCTCTCTCTCTCTCTGTCTCTCTCTCTCTCTCTCTCTCTCTCTCTGACGGGCAGACAGTTAGCGGTGAATGGAGACTAATTGTTCATAACACAGGCCTGTGTCTGGCCTGCTCTGAACCGCAGTTACGAGCCACGCAATCCATAAGCCCTTTCTCTCTCTCTCTCTCTCTCTCTCTCCCTCCCCGTCTTTGTATTGCTGTCTCTCGCTAATTAGCGCTCCGAATCAATGAGGATTTATTGCACACAGAGCGCGGCCATAGTGAGGCGGGCATGTTGGGGGGGGGGGGGGGGGTTGCTTGCAATCACATACCATCAGACACAAGTCGCCGGCGCTGTTTACACTGTTGCATTCTCGACTGCTGTGTGAAGCTGATTTGATGGTTTGCTTTGGGAAGGAGGGAGGGTCATATCTTCGTCAAGTCAAGTGTTCCTTTATTAATGCCCTAGGGAAAATCCAGCATGGGGGAGGGGGGGAGGGGAGGTACAGGCAGGAGAAATAATAATAATAGAAATAGTAATAATGATGAAATTATTCTGTCAATAATCAATAATAATAATAACAGTATACGTGGTATATATAGTAGTATCACACTGCACCAGAATCCATGCCGTGGTTAAGAGTCAGACAGTCCTAATAGTGTTTAGTAGTTAAGAGTCAGACAGTCCTAATAGTGTTTAGTAGTTAAGAGTCAGACAGTCCTAACAGTGTTTAGTAGTTAAGAGTCAGACAGTCCTAACAGTGTTTAGTAGTTAAGAGTCAGACAGTCCTAACAGTGTTTATTATTAAGAGTCAGACAGTACTAACAGTGTTTATTATTAAGAGTCAGACAGTCCTAACAGTGTTTAGTAGTTAAGAGTCAGACAGTCCTAATAGTGTTTATTATTAAGAGTCAGACAGTCCTAACAGTGTTTATTATTAAGAGTCAGACAGTCCTAACAGTGTTTATTATTAAGAGTCAGACAGTACTAACAGTGTTTATTATTAAGAGTCAGACAGTCCTAATAGTGTTTATTATTAAGAGTCAGACAGTCCTAACAGTGTTTATTATTAAGAGTCAGACAGTCCTAACAGTGTTTATTATTAAGAGTCAGACAGTACTAACAGTGTTTATTATTAAGAGTCAGACAGTCCTAACAGTGTTTATTATTAAGAGTCAGACAGTACTAACAGTGTTTATTATTAAGAGTCAGACAGTACTAATAGTGTTTATTATTAAGAGTCAGACAGTAATAGTGTTTATTATTAAGAGTCAGACAGTACTAACAGTGTTTATTATTAAGAGTCAGACAGTACTAACAGTGTTTATTATTAAGAGTCAGACAGTACTAACAGTGTTTATTATTAAGAGTCAGACAGTCCTAACAGTGGTTATTATTAAGAGTCAGACAGTCCTAACAGTGTTTAGTAGTTAAGAGTCAGACAGTCCTAACAGTGTTTATTATTAAGAGTCAGACAGTCCTAGCAGTGTTTATTATTAAGAGTCAGACAGTCCTAACAGTGTTTATTATTAAGAGTCAGACAGTACTAACAGTGTTTATTATTAAGAGTCAGACAGTCCTAACAGTGTTTATTATTAAGAGTCAGACAGTCCTAACAGTGTTTAGTAGTTAAGAGTCAGACAGTCCTAACAGTGTTTATTATTAAGAGTCAGACAGTCCTAGCAGTGTTTATTATTAAGAGTCAGACAGTCCTAGCAGTGTTTATTATTAAGAGTCAGACAGTCCTAACAGTGTTTATTATTAAGAGTCAGACAGTCCTAGCAGTGTTTATTATTAAGAGTCAGACAGTAATAGTGTTTATTATTAAGAGTCAGACAGTCCTAGCAGTGTTTATTATTAAGAGTCAGACAGTCCTAGCAGTGTTTATTATTAAGAGTCAGACAGTCCTAACAGTGTTTATTATTAAGAGTCAGACAGTCCTAGCAGTGTTTATTATTAAGAGTCAGACAGTAATAGTGTTTATTATTAAGAGTCAGACAGTCCTAACAGTGTTTATTATTAAGAGTCAGACAGTCCTAGCAGTGTTTATTATTAAGAGTCAGACAGTACTAACAGTGTTTATTATTAAGAGTCAGACAGTCCTAACAGTGTTTATTATTAAGAGTCAGACAGTCCTAACAGTGTTTATTATTAAGAGTCAGACAGTCCTAGCAGTGTTTATTATTAAGAGTCAGACAGTCCTAGCAGTGGTTATTATTAA
>NC_140173.1:23761778-23793570 GCF_963971535.1 Notolepis coatsorum | reverse complement strand
GCACAAACTATGTACAATTGGACTTGCAACATCGTGAGTTCAAATCCGTTTCTCAACATTTTAAACCTTCAGATGACGAACCTTATGAGCCTGTTTCTCTATGTTTTAACGGTAAACAGTGCCAGCGTGCAGTTAGTATTGATTGGAGTTATATGAACGTCCACACAGCTTCTGCTATTCTTCACTACAGGGGCGAGGGTGGCTCAGGAGGTAGAACGGTCGTCTGGGAATCGGAAGGTGTCCTTGAGCAAGTCACTTAACCCCCTAATTGCTCCCGATGAGCAGGTTGGCACCTTGCATGGTTGCCTCCGCCGTCGGTGTGTGAATGTGTAGGTGAGTGAGGAACAACAATTCTAAAGCGTTTTGGATAAAAGCGCTATATAAATGCACCATTTGCCACTATGAATATACAGAACACTTGATCAAACCAACTTCAGATGCTTCCATTTGGAAGATGCCGGTCATGATAATTAATTTTTATGAATCAATGAATTAATGCTCCTAATATTCTGAAGCAGTAAGGACATAAAAAACTTGCAACTGAGCTTGTAATCATATTAAGCAATAGCGCACGACAGGCCGTCGTATATGGTTATTATATCACAGGCATGGGGGCGTTGTTCGGATATCATCGCCATATATCACGGGCTGAAATGAGCTGTTGCTTTTGTAAAACACACACGTATGGCAATATGAACGTTATAGACACACTCCGATTTAAAGTTTTTATAACAAATTTAATAAATGTATTTATACAAGGTAATAGGTCCTTCTGGCGGCCGGTATAGTATGCAACGTACTAGCGAGCTCGTCTATTTATAGCCCCGCTAGCGAGAGAAGAGAACAGTCAGTGACAGCTGGTTACAGCCGGTTACATGCCATCCTCATGACAGGACAGCAGCTGCCGCTTCCCAGCTGTATGTGTACCTGTACCACTTTGATGGCTCCATATCGCAGTAGAGAAAATGAACATAGACCGAAAATGAACTTTAGATCTCCTGGGATGATGGTGCCTCATCATCGTTAAATTTTACTTGCATTTTACTTCCCTGTGCTGTCTGGCAGGTTACCTCTTAATCAGCCTCTCTCCTGGGGGAGGATATCCACGCCTACCTGTACATCTGTCTGCAAGACTCCAAGAGGAATCTCTAACTCTCCCAGAGTTCACTCCCTGGGTCCTCTCTGCTTCGCCTGCGATGCCACAGCTTCATTACTCCACAATATGCTGACATACCTTAATACCGATACATCCTGAGCACAAGTAGGCCTATAGGATAGGGACTCGTACTACTAACCACTTCAGTAACACTGTTACGCTGTAATCTATCTGTGTATCAACTCCAAATTCCCACTTTTGTGCTGCAGCTTTTTTCTTTTTTTTATACTTTTTTTTCTCTGCATTTTACAGCTTTATTTCGGACAGGACAGGCAGAGAGGAAAGTTGGGAGAGGATATGGGGAGGACATGCAGAATAGGTCCCCGGGCCGGATTCGAACCCCGGACGCTGCGATTACACTGCGAGCGTAGGAGTAGGAAGACGTTGGGAACTAGGCTAATGGAGGAACCTACTTCCAGTGACTGACGCTAAGCTAGGCTAACGGTGCGTGTTCCTACTCCTACCTCATGCACAGAGAAGAAAAAAGGTATGTATCTTCTTGTCTAACTCCAGGGTAGATGGCAAATAAGCTAATTTCCCAAAATGTTGGAGTTTTCCTTTAAGAGGTTAAGGGGAAGGGATGATTAGGTGGCCTTAATGTCAGAGACCTGATTGGGAATTTGGGCAGGAAAGTCAGGAGCCCCCTACTCTCTGTGATAGGTGCCCTGGGTTCTAACGTTCAGGGGCCAACATACGGGCCGTCATGCCCGTGCATGGGACGCACGCTCGTCACGGCATTCTGCCCTCGTCTGCCGGCTCTAGGCTGCGTTTCTCCCGATCATTTAATACATTGTTGGAAAGTTGAATTTGACGCCTTTCAATCGTCTCCACACTCAACCTATTGCGCGCTTCGGGTCTCGAGTTACAAGATGAAATACCCGGCAAGCGTCATTCGACAAGCCGTTCCGATGAGTGACCACGTCCGGTTGTAAACGGTCCTGAACTGACCAGTCACCGCTGATGGGGAAAATGATTGACCACTGTTGCAGCCAAGGAGCTTCTGCTCTGATGGCCATTTGGGATAATCACACTGAATTATTGCGGTACACACATTACAAAAAACCTTTGTAAAACACGAATTCTTCGTGGGATTCTTATAAACTTTGGACCTGTATGACTATAAGACTTCAGACTATGGAACCGTTATGTTTTCCGGTTTCTACCTCTCAGCTGGAATCCAAAAAACAGGCATCTGGCAACAAACAAAAGTAAGGAGCAAATATTTTGTTTCAGTGTGTTCAAACCTCTGTTTCTGTATTAGCACTCAAAGTGATTTTTTTTGTGTAAGACACTTCTGAATGTTACCTTTCAAAATAGACCAGACTCATGCATGTGCTATAAGTATAAAGTATAATAAATGGCAAATTACTTTGGGTATGCAATCGACTATTGCCAGGGGTTAGTGACTGAATTCACTCGCAACTGTATGGTGTCCCTATCATCCTAACAGGGCCATTATTACTGCCAAGTCCAGAGGACAGAGTGCTCCAACAGCCGTGACCGGGACACGAACCGGTGATCATCCGGTGTTTTTTATACAATAAAGCTGAATCTGAATGAGTCCGGAGCTCCACCCATGTAGACCTTCATGAGGAGGCTGGGGTCCATGTTCCGGGTCAACAGATGGCTCTCAGCAGCAAGTCTTCATCTCTCACAATACGATTGGTGACCATGAATTGTCTGGTCCAAACTACAAAGTCACTGTAGTGTACATCTGCAGCTGGACATGGTCATAGCGGTTCCTCCGCAGCAGGCCAGTCGTGTCAAGGCAGAGCTGTGGGTATTCACTGCGTCTGTATTCATTAGGGCTGTCTTAAATACTTCGAAGCTTCGTTCCATGGGCATGGGATTCGAATGGGAAAATTTAATTCGAATATATATAAAAAAAAATATATATATATATATATATATATATATATATATATATATATATATATATATATATTATATATATATATATATATATATATATATATGAGGTCAGACTCGCACTGACAGATTTGTGTTCATTGTGCTGCTTTTATAAAGCCATGACGGCTTACAATATTTTCATGAAAGCAAAGTGTTTAGTTTGTCTAAGAATTAAAAAGGTTTAAACTTTACAGCACTGACAAAGTGGATAAAAAAAAACTTTACAGCACTGACAAAGTTGAACAAAGTGCTGTAAAAGTCCCACAACATAAAAAAAATATATATATATATATATTTAATAAAAAATTAAATAAAAAATGTATCTCGAAGCTTCAAATTAAAATCGAATCTCGGCCCCGAAGCTTCGAATGCCAAAATAAATTTCGAAGGTCAGCCCTAGTATTTGTATGGGCACTTCATCTCCAGTGTTCCCCACAAACAGCTTCACAGTCCCATCAGGCGATGCAGCACGATGCAAGAGGTCTGGGGCGAACAACACGACCAGGGAGTCCAGCAAAGAAATGAGTGTGACCTTTACCCGTTTCTTCAATGTGGCATTTTCCTGCTGTATCCTCCATGTTTCTCCCCCAGAGGACGGCAGGTGCTCAGATCCTCTGTCCTGCTTTAATGCGTGATGTCGTTTAATACCATTGTCTGTGGGTACTGTCTGTGTGCAAATTAAAGTTTGTGCTTGTTATTCTGTCCTTCTCTGTGTGTGTGTGTGTGTGTGTGTGTGTGTGTGCGTGCGTGCGTGCGTGCGTGCGTGCGTGTGTGTGTGTGTGTGTGCCAGGCTCTGCATTTTGATAATAATAATAATAATAATAATAATAATAATAATAATAATAATAATAATAATAATAATAATAATAATAATAATAATAATAATAATAATAATAATAATAATAATAATAATAATAATAATAATAATAATAATAATAATAATAATAATAATAATAATAATAATAATAATAATAATAATAATAATAATAAATAATAATAATAATACTAATAATACTAATAATAATAATAATAATAATAATAATAATAATAATAATAATAATAATAATAATAATAATAATAATAATAATAATAATAATAATAATAATAATAATAATAATAATAATAATAATAATAATAATAATAATAATAATAATAATAATAATAATAATAATACATCAAACAATGTGTACAGCGCTTTTCTGGATGCTCAAAGACACTTTACAGAACAAAACAAACAATACAGTTTTAGTAGAGAAAATAAATATAAAAAGGTGAGAGAGGAAGGAGTACCTTGAAAGCAAGGGTAAAAAGGTGGGTTAAACTTTTGAGGGCTTTTTTAAATGATAAGAGGGTGTCTGTATGACGGATATGGTTGGGAAGGGCGTTCCAGAGGGTGGGGGCAGCTGCAGCGAAGGCCCTGTCGCCCCAGGTCCGGAGCTTAGTCCTGATGGGTTGGAGGAGGTTAGCGTCTGCGGGCATGAAGCAGCGGGTAGGTGTGTGGTCAGGGGAGAAAATTAGGCCACTTTACTCGCCAAATGCGAGTATTTTTTTATGTTTGGTGAATGATTCATGAAGAACACTCGCCATTCTGGCGAGTAGTAAACCAAACAAAACAAAAAAATCATTCTGCAATCTGCTGATTCGCTCACTGGCACAAGCCGAACTCTGACTCCTATGATTCCTCCCATTTGCGCCTCATAATAATTCGACCATAACCAATGAACATCATCGTTGCGCTCTAAGCTCCTCCAATGAACACTCGTTTTCTAGAAGATGTCGCGCATCTTGGGGAAGTGGACAGACCACTGCGCGCGGACCTACAGACTCCTGTCACCGGCTTGACAACGTAGACAAACTTAGACAAAAACACATCAGTGGATGAAAATAATTGCATGTAGAGTCGTCGCTCTCGGATATCAGTGCGGTCTGACAGGGGGGCGAACAACAGCACACAATGTTCTCCTTCGAGTCGGATGAGAATGACAAGTCAACCAGCATTAGCCGGCTAGCTACCTAGGATGTAACAAGTTACCATAACGCGCATTCAACATAGTGGACTTACTATACTGAGCGGCTTTGCTTAAATGCAGCCGAGTGACATTTTATTATTACCGAATTATTACCTGGTTTCCCCCCATATCACCACTCGCCCATATGCCCTTCACAACGGTGATGTTGTCATACAGAATACACCTGCTGACAGGGCCGGACTGGGGAAATAATTCATACCGGGAGATATAGCGCGAAATATAGCCCCAATCAGGCCACTTTTTAAGCGGGGGTCTGGGGGTCCCCCACCAGGACATTTTTTGTTACAAAGACTTAATTTTCTGCATTCTGGTGAATTTTAGTGCATGTGAATCACAAACTAATGAGCCAACAATTGCTTAGTACAATGTACTGTTATGAACCTCAAATAAAACAGTTTTTTCTATTTACTATTATAATACAGTTAACCACTCTCTCCACCTATTCAAACAGAGCAAGAGCACAATACCATATTCACTTTACTGATGCACTACCCATCAACAGTTAAAATAGCCCTTTACACAAACATTAAATAACAGACCTTTCATTACAATACTATAATAACAGTAGCCACTGCCAGAATAGTGACACATGTATCGCGTGTGGTGAGCACACGCATGCATGCACAACGAAGACAGAAGATTGCGTTGTCTCAATCATTTTAACTATAAAATGAGCTCAAAGTATGAGCTCACTGACTGAAATTTCCAACAAAAAGCATCAATTGTCAAATAATATTGATCACATTAACTAGACTAGATGTTTTTGAGAAATTAGAAAGGGAACAACTTAACCCTTGTGTCTGATCAGATTCTTATTTTTTTGATAACTTTGCAGTGATTATGTTTGTAGCCAATATATGTGGCAAAGGTGTATAATCTTTGAATTATCTTGGAATTATTTTGACTTTCTCTTAAATTCATAAATTGTTTATTCAACTTCAGCCCCAATCATAACCACCACATATTGTTTTTTGTAATGTCAGATTTAACAACTCCTTTCAGAAAAGTGGGAGTATTTCATTTTAAATCTGAAGTTGAATAAAATATTTATGGAAAAGAAAGTGTGAAATTATTTCAACATATAATCTTTTTATGGCGTTTTTCAATTTAGTCCCCTAATATGGTAAGCGTATAACACTTTAGTTTTCAGATACAAGGGTTAAATTATTTATTTGTTTCTTGGCAGATTTAACATTGGGCTTTTGACAGGGGAGATGATGCATTGCATGGTAATGTTAGCTAGCTAACATCCACATGTTTATTTTTATCACTGACTAACCTGCTGGTTCCTTGACCTTGGTGCAAGAAAACATTTGATAAATGTTGCCGGATTTAGCAGCATCTCCTTTATTTTTCGTTGTTTTATCCCTCTCTCCTCCACCCTTTATCTTTCTTCCACTGTCCATCTTGACATCAACGTTAATTGACTTTCGCTCTACTGTATCTCTCCTGAGTCCCTCACTACCTGGCTCATTTCCTGGCTGTTATTCTGCATCTGAGTGCCATCTGCCATTCCATTCGCCGCCTCCGCTGTCAATCAGTTGTATCGCCTGGTCCCGCCTCCACCAATCAAAAGCGGCAGCACGGCTCCATTGTGTGTGTGTGAGATCCACGTGAGGGAGAGAGTCAGATAGTTCTCCAACTCTGTCGCAGACAGTGAAATCCTGGTTGTTCCCCACCCACTAAGGTTATCTAACTATCGCGCCGCGCCGCCGCCACAACTAGAAACAATGGCCTGGCAAAAATATATATATATATTATAATAAAAAAAGAATATATATATATTTTTTTATATAATAATATAATTTTTTTATCTGTGCAGGCTAGGCCACCGGGAAAACTCCCGGTGCTCCCGATGGCCAGTCCGGGCCTGCCTGCTGAACCCCTAGCGTTGACATGAGATTCGATTCCAATGTATTGTCATCATACAGCACAAGTACAGTACAACCAGAATACGTTTGGTATCCAACCAGAGTGCAAATGTAACAAGTCAAGTTCTAGTTGTTTTATTTAGCTATTACATTACAGTGAAATGCTTGGTTCTTCACTGCCCAGCCCAGTTCAGTCCAACCCAGTCCAGCCCAACTTTCCCTGCCCAACCCAGTCCAGCATCTTTCACTGCCCAGTTCAGCCCAACCCAGTCCAGAATAGTTCCCTCTTTCATGTTAATATGTGATATCCTAATATTTTGAAGAGTAGAGACAGTGTGATTAATACATGTTGTATGCTAATATTGTGGAGAGTAGAGACGCTTATTAATGTTTTATGCTAATACATATTTTAAAGAGTAGAGACACGGTGTGATTATTACTATGATTGAAAATCAATTTAGACGAAGACATACAAAGAAGTAATTATCACAATTAGCGATTTATTTTTGGCTGGTAAAAAATCAGTTTGGCTGGTAAAAAAAATCATCTACTCGTCAGTTGGCTGGTAAGCCAAAAAGTTAGTTTCCTCCCCTGTGTGTGGTGGAGAAGGAGGTCCGAGAGGTAGGGGGGCGCCAGGTTGTTGAGGGGCTTTGAATGTGATGAGTATAATTTGGAACTGAATCCTGTACATGATGGGGAGCCAGTGGAGATTGTGGAGGATGGGAGTGATGTGGCTCCCTGGTAGTACTGCAAGCTCAAGGTTTTCTAAGTCTCAGAAACATCTCAAGACTCCTTCAGAACACGTGTGTCAGGAACAGATGGAAGTGGCTCTGGTAGAGTTAGGGTTAGGGTTAACAACTCAAGACTCGTGTGTCAGGAACAGATGGAAGTGGCTCTGGTAGAGTTAGGGTTAGGGTTAACATCTCAAGACTCGTGTGTCAGGAACAGATGTTAGTGGCTCTGGTAGAGTTAGGGTTAGGGTTAACATCTCAAGACTCGTGTGTCAGGAACAGATGTTAGTGGCTCTGGTAGAGTTAGGGTTAGGGTTAACATCTCAAGACTCGTGTGTCAGGAACAGATGTTAGTGGCTCTGGTAGAGTTAGGGTTAGTGTAACTGAGGGGTACAATTCCCTGACTGTATTGTTAGATATGATACTTACTACCACTACCTCTTGTACTTTAGACTCTGGCCACCCAGTACTAGGCATAAATAATTATGGTAAACACTCCCACGTAGATGAAACGATCCAACACAAATGTACCAAGTCGAAAGTCTGCGTTTAATAATAATTAATACATAGCAAAAGGTATGTAGAGCAATCACTTAATTACATTTATGATTTGAAATAGGATGCACTTTTATGGCAAATGAGTATTCGTTGGTATATCAATAGAGAACGTCCAATCTCTGGTGGCGCAGGCGGTAAATATACAACCTGGAATATTTAAGGAATAATAGCAATGATACTTTAATGATTATAGAACTGGATACACTAGGGGGGAATTCCGGTCGCTTGTAAGACAACTGGAGAAGGGGGGGGGGGGGGTAGAGTCTGGCTGTATCCGTCTGGCCGAGGGTATCCTGGGAGAACCCACGGTTGTGCGGCTCGGTGCCTCAGCGATCCTCGATCCACAGATGAAAGCAGTTGGACTCTCTGTGGGCCGGCTTCCTCCGGTCCACGATGGAGAGACGTGAAGCGACCTCGTCGTGTAGAGCATCTCCTCACCTGTCGTCCTCTCCGGGGGGGGGGTTTCCAACACACGGCAGTGTTGGTCTTTATCCATAGAATAATCACTGTATACAAAGCATAATCCGTGCCTGGGAAGGCGGGCTGTCGTCGGTAGAATAATCCGGTATGCAGGTCCACTCGCTCGTCGGCTCTGGGGCTCCTCGGGTGCAGCCTCACATGGGGTCGGCCACCCTGGATAAGCAGCCAGTTCTACCCGAAACGATGGGGGTACTGACTACGATAGTATTCTCACCGCACGAAGCACTACATATGAATAGACTATTATTAGCTTAATAGACTACGTCCAATTCGACGATATAGTGCCAAATATGACTATTCAAATATTAATATACACGATGTCTCAATACCGATGGTAGGCCGAACTTGGCCTTACTCCCACACGTGGCGTCGCGGGGAGGCTTTACGTCTGTCACTCTATTGGAGGGTAAGAAACTGGACTAAAAGAAAAGTCCTACTTTAGTAGCGCAGTATATATACGCACTATGAACAAATAGTACCATTAGTAGCCAGATTCCTACGCGGAACTAGGACTTGTTCGTACATGTTGAGCGGTACGTTTGAACTGGGTCTGGGGGGTATGGCAGCCTGGCACCAAGGTCTCGACCAATAGTAGAATGGAGACTATTATGGGATGTTCAGTAGGCTAGAATGGATATTCAATGCATATTGTACAAGGAATATACAAGGGATATCAGGGAATATTAGAGAATATACAAATACAATTAAATATATATATATAAATAAACATATATATTCGGTTTAATCTGGCCCTTCACAACAGTTAGGGTTAACATCTCCAGACTCGTGTGTCAGGAACAGATGGAAGTGGCTCTGGTAGGGTCGTTTCAGATGCAGAATTTGTGTCACTGAGGTCCATGCTGGTGAGAATAGCTGCATTAGGCGCAAAGCCTCCTTGCTCCCTTAGACATGTAATTTACATAATTGAGCTCATTATGTAATGTGTGTGATTAATGAAGCTTCAGCTAAATGATAGACCATCATCGTGAGCTCATGAAAATAAGACATTGGTCTCAGTTATATCACTTCCTGTTTATAAAGTAAATTTTTTTTAACTGCACATCCTCTCCTCAACAATCACTTTATGTCTAGAAAAATGTACCCTTATAGTGTTTTTAAGAGCAAGGATATTAGCTAAATTCATTTTTAAAGCCCTTATTGTTAATCTACCTCCTTATACTACATCATTATTGGAGAGGAATTTTGGAACTTATGGAACAATTTGTAGTGACTGCCTGGTCCTTAACTAAATGGAGGCCAAACCCGAGATAAGTCGGGTTAACTCGCCAGCGGTTGGGCGCCAGACACGAGATTTCTCAGGTTTTGGTCGTTTATTCCTTTATTCAATATTTGTATTCATTATTCATCCAGGGACCTTGGTGTTACCATAGGGAATGAGATTGCCAAAGTGCAATACCGGCCGCATCGAGCTAGACGGCGGTATCGAGCACCCTTTGTAATCTTGTATCTTGGCCTGTGTAATGGCCAAATGTCTCCGGTCTCACTTTTCCTTGTCGGCCGAGTGGAGCGTTTCTCCCGGTTCCATTGAAGCGCGCCAAATATCCCCGATCCATATGTTGTGGTGGATTATGCCGTGGCCCAAATAGACATCGGATTGTACCAGATAACGATCAAACAATTTCAATATTATTTTTTGAATACTCCCGATCACAGGTAAGGACTATCTGTCGTCAATTTTAGCTTGATCCTGCAATGCTTTTATACCGATTGGGCTGATAAGCGTTTTTAGTGTTCAATACGAATGCCGTTACTGACAATCAAATAATCAGAAACGACCCCCCCCCCCCCTTTCATGCATTCATGATGAAACATAATACCTATGACATAGATGTGTTTTGTGAATAGTAGCGTGTACAGGCAAGAAACGGCAACGGCTATAGTAGAAATGACGTATAAGGCTATAACTCAGCATTTCGGGAATTACCCCAGACCGCTCTAAAACCATACTTATATTCACCACGGTATAGCGCACGGGAACGTATGGATGGAAAAATTCATTATTTTTCACATATTGAACGATAGATAGGTGATGTCAAATGGGCCATAGTATTGTATCCATAGCTATAATATAGAATATAGTTATAGCTCTACAAACAAGGTGACGCACTCCTATCTTTTAAAGCGTGGCCTTGCTATGACAGGCTCCGTCTAATAGCTGGCGCCGAATGAGTTAAGGTCCCTTGTGTTTGCTCTGAACAGGGTAAATCTGCATATTGCTATGATGCCCCTCTAGCTCATGGAATTAACTCCAACAGTTAAAGCCTAAGATTATCCCCTCTGTTGCAGAGTTTAAAACCTTGATCTCCAAACCTTTGTCAATCAAGTTGTACGTGTTTTAATTAATTTGTTATCCTTGCTTTTTGCCTCGCTTTGTTGTTTTATTGTTATGATTTTATATGCTGTGTGATTTTATATGATTCACATTGTTTGCTTATTTCCGTATGTACACCCGGCGTGACCACAAACGAGGGAAACCTCAGTTGCCTTTCGACTTTAAATAAAGGTTTGAAATTAAATACATTTTCATGAATGAAAATCGGCCATCCTCTTTGGCTCGCTGAAGTCCATCGGACTCAGCGGTGCTTCTCTTGGCATCTCTCCTGGACACGTCGTTCCACACCCCCCGGTGTTCTCGCTGCGTCTGTCCTTCCCGCCCTGACGTGCGGCTGAACCTCACGGAGCAGTGCGGCTGCACAGGGACCCTGACCTTCCCGCCTTGACGCGCGGCTGAACCTCACGGAGCAGTGCGGCTGCACAGGGACCCTGACCTTTCGGCTAATGTTACACCAGCATTGAAATGCAATGAGATAGAAAAACAAGGCTTTCATTGTACTGTATCGTTAAGCATATGTACTAGGCCTGTCCCCGACTAAGTATTTGTATAGTCGACTTTGATTGGCCGAACTTTGCCGATAGTCGACTGGTAATCGACTACCCCCCGAATGCAAAAATAGAATAAAATAATTATATATTTTTCTTTTTTCTTTTTTTTGGGGGGATCATTCCATTTGGGCTGTGGGGGGGTGCTTAATGTCTGAAGAAGTCGGCTGAAGGATTCTTGTCCTCTGCAAAAGCATGAAATTGGTCCACTGATGGATACATCTTGATATGTCTAGTGTGAAATCCTCTTTCAGTGCCTCTGTGCCCGTTTTCTTAGGCAGTTAGGCGCCATTAGCGTTAGCCACACTTCTAGGCCTCTTTGCTTTTGGAAAGAATGATTACATAAAATGTTTATAAAAATTTCTAATAATTCGAATCTTTTATTTTTTTTTGCATTCGACTAAGAGGTTGGCAGTCGACTACGGCTCATTTAGATCGATTAGTCGACTATTCGACTAATCGAGGTCAGCACTGCCCTAGTACAGATGAAGCCTTTAGTTTTCATGGACACTTTGCCGTGAGGGGCGCGTCTATGCCTTCTACAACACTGTTCGGTTTCCGGGTTCCTCTGATTGGCCACTAAGCCCACGTGACCCTACGCTAGCACGCCCCCCTTATGGCTGAGAGTAGTGGCAGGCAGAGAGCCTTGCTACTACTAGCCGAGTGATGAATGAAAATATATCTGTTTCACCTAACAACACTATTGCTCCGTGATCATAGCCATCCATCTCTAAAGCTAAAGCCACAACCACGTTACCATATGTAATAATGTAAATCATTGTGTCGTTGTACATATTGTGTATACACCATTAGAAGCTAACGTAGCTTAGCTTGGTAGCTATTGTTGTGCTAACGCCATACCCCGACACCCAGCTTGTTAGCCAGCATGAATGCCCGATTTTGTATACCCTTGTCCTCACAAGTATTCTGCCAGGGAACTTATGGACATGACAATAGTAGTAGTTATAAGGTGTTTGATCATTGTGTCGTTGTACATATTGTGTATACACCGTTAGAAGCTAACGATAGCTATGAGCTAACTAACGCTACAAGCTCAAACACCCTACAACCACTACTATTGTCGCGTCCACAAGCTCCCCCGGCAGAACACCCGTGAGGACAAAGGCACACAAAGAGGAGAGAACCACCCCAAATCGGGCACTCATGCCGGCCAACAAGCGACCTGCGTCTATGCCTTCCACATCGGGCATTCATGCTGGCTAACAAGCTGGGTCTCGGGGTATGGCGTTAGCACAACAATAGCTACCAAGTTAAGCTACGTTAGCTTCTAACGGTGTATACACAATATGTACAACGACACAATGATTTACATTATTACATATGGTAACGTGTTTGTGGCTTTTACAAATAGTGGTTAGCTTTAGAGATGGATGGCTATGATCACGGAGCAATAGTGTTGTTAGGTGAAACAGATACATTTTCATTCATCACTCGGCTAGTAGTAGCAAGGCTCTCTGCCTGCCACTGTGTGTGACTCTCAGCCATAAGGGGGGCGTGCTAGCGTAGGGTCACGTGGGCTTAGTGGCCAATCAGAGGAACCCGGAAAACCGAACAGCGTTATAGAAGGCATAGACGCGTGAAGGGCGCATGGTGATGTCACGTCATTGGAATTCATTAGGAACCCAGGCTGCTGTTCTGTTTTATGCCGCCAGGAGGCGCAAAGTCATTTATCATTCATCACTGTGCCTTTGTGTCGATAACAGACGAGCCACTGTCAACGTTGGGACGGCGCGAGACTGAGAAAGACTTTATTGTGAATTTAAAATACGCTGGTAAAGTGGGGAGGGAGATTGTTCATTCAAGTAAGCTATAATAAAGTATTATATGGCCACCAGACATATTCTCTCTGTGAAATTGCATTTATCCGTCGCGCAAAAAGCTGTTTTCTTTTACTTTGAAAAATTGTCACTTCCGCCTCAGTACTGAGCTACAGTACAGTTGATTGAAAATACGTTGGTAAGCTAGCGAACATTGCATTCCTTATTCATTTCAGTAACGTTATGTTTTCAAATAATTAAGGACATGTCAACAACAGGGTGGATCTGGAATGCAACTATGTCTGGATTATGCATTGAAACTCGAAAGATATAAACGAACTAATAAAACGTTCAAACTTCCAACTTGTGTATTGTTTTCATAAAAGTCGACTAAGATTGTACTCTTGTATTTTGCACTGTATGTCACAGGTGAGCTTGCTAGCCATTTGATTGTTAACGTGATACTCTGCAGTGCAGGTGAATAAAGTAGAAGCACTTCTTATAGTGTACAATGGGGGAAATAAGCTACACCATCAGGCCAGTTTTGTTATGGTTTGTAACCGACCCCAATCGCACAACACAAGACAGGTATGGTGGTTTGCCAAGAAACAGATATTTATTGAGAACAGGGAAAAAGGGCACTGTCCCTTTAAGGGAGAAAACACAAAACACTGGAATAACACAAGAGGGGAAGGTAAAGTGCCTTTAAGAGGCGGGCAGGAAAAGGGAACACTATGGGAAAGTAAGGGAACGCCTAAGGGAAGGTTAAGGGAACGCCTAGGGACAGAGGAACTAGAGACTAGGTAAACTAGGGACAAGGAGAACTAGGGAGAGAGGACTAGGGACTAGGAGAGCTAGGGATAGAGGACTAGGGACTAGGAGAACTAGGGATAGAGGACTAGGGACTAGGAGAACTAGGGACAGAGGGGACTGAGGCCCGCGGAGGCGGGCTGGGGAACAGGGAGGAACTGGGGACGGAGACCCGCGGAGGCGGGCTGGGGACAGGGAGGAACTGGGGACTGGTGGGAAAACATCTGGGCCGCTCTGCAGAACAGAGGAGAGGGTTAATATTCAAAGGGAACAAACAGAGCAGATGCAAAACAGTCCAAATAACAAAGTAACAAAGTAAATACTATCTTCGTGTGAACAAACACACAGTGGGAGATGAAATGTCCAAAATAATATCCACGAGAGAACAAAACAGAGTGGGAGATGAAATGTCCAAACTAATAACTAAGTGAGAACTAAAGGAGGCAATACGCTGGGTGAGTGACATCACAATCAAAACTCACCCAGGCGTATGCGTAATGGTACAGGAACAGCAGCGAGACGGGGGCAAGAGGCATTACGCTGAGTGAGTGACATCACAATCAAAACTCACCCAGGCGTATGCGTAAAGGTACAGGGACAGCAGCGGGAACGGGGGCAAAAAGCATTACGCTGAGTGAGTGACATCACAATCAAAACTCACCCAGGCGTATGCGTAAAGGTACAGGGACAGCAGCGGGAGCGGGGGCAAAAAGCATTACGCTGAGTGAGTGACATCACAATCAAAACTCACCCAGGCGTATGCGTAAAGGTACAGGGACAGCAGCGGGAACGGGGGCAAGGGCACTACGCTGGGTGAGTGACATCACAATCAAAACTCACCCAGGCGTATGCGTAATGGTACAGGGTCAGCAGCAGGGCGAGGGCATCGCCACCGGGTGGCTGGCTGTCCGAGCCGAGGAACAGAGTGCTGGAACAGTGGCGGTGGCGAGGGTGTCGTCCACCGGGTAGCCGACTGTCGGAGCCGAGGAACAGAGTGCTGGAACAGTGGCGGTGGCGAGGGTGTCGTCCACCGGGTAGCCGCTGTCGGAGCCGAGGAACAGAGTGCTGGAACAGTGGCGGTGGCGAGGGTGTCGTCCACCGGGTAGCCGCTGTCGGAGCCGAGGAACAGAGTGCGCGCCACACCTTGGTGTGCGCGTCGGAACAGTGGCGGTGGCGAGGGTGTCGTCCACCGGGTAGCCGCTGTCGGAGCCGAGGAACAGAGTGCGCGCCACACCTTGGTGTGCGCGTCGGAACAGTGGCGGTGGCGAGGGTGTCGTCCACCGGGTAGCCGCTGTCGGAGCCGAGGAACAGAGTGCGCGCCACACCTTGGTGTGTGCGTCGGAACAGTGGCGGTGGCGAGGGTGTCGTCCACCGGGTAGCCGCTGTCGGAGCCGAGGAACAGAGTGCGCGCCACACCTTGGTGTGCGCGTCGGAACCGAGAGACGCCTCGGGGTGCGTCTGCGAGGAGGAGTGTGCCAAGCACGAGGATCCTTGGAAGATGCGCGTTGCGCGCTGGAGACTGGAGAGCGTGCCAAGCCCTTGAAGATGCGCGTTGCGCGCTGGTGACTGGAGAGCGTGCCAAGCCCTTGCAGATGCGCGTTGCGCGCTGGTGACTGGAGAGCGTGCCAAGCACGAGGATCCTTGGAAGATGCGCGTTGCGCGCTGGAGACTGGAGAGCGTGCCAAGCCCTTGAAGATGCGCGTTGCGCGCTGGTGACTGGAGAGCGTGCCAAGCCCTTGCAGATGCGCGTTGCGCGCTGGTGACTGGAGAGCGTGCCAAGCCCGAGGGTCC
The DNA here is from genome assembly GCF_963971535.1 of Notolepis coatsorum. NCBI lineage: Eukaryota > Metazoa > Chordata > Actinopteri > Aulopiformes > Paralepididae > Notolepis > Notolepis coatsorum. The sequence goes on along the minus strand of NC_140173.1, from coordinate 23,777,553 downwards.
GGGAGATGCGCGTTGGTCTAGATGTGCGTCAGGACGAACAGCTGCGCTGGGGTCTGCAGTGGAGCGCTGGGGTGCCTCCCGTGGAAGTACAGGGAGCGCAGAACAGTCTCCTCCACAGGCTACGGCGACAGCAGACGAAGGCTGGAGCAAACATCTCAAGGCTGGAGAGATCCATATACAGCATTGGTAGACCAGAGGATCTCCCGAAAGAGTCTAGATGTTAGAGAATATGACTCAGCATGAATACAACACGACCCCACGCCGAAACGAGGGGAAGAGCCCTGGTATTTAAAGCCCACAGGGGAACTAATTAGCCTGCCACCACAGGTGCGAGAGGTAATTGATAATAGTCCAGGTGTGGCCACTGAGAGTAAACGAGAGTAAAGAACGAGAGGGTGGGGGCTAGAGAGAGTGAGTGAGAAGGGAATTTCTAACAGTAGGCTTAAAGAAAACAGAGAAAGTTGGTGAGCAGCGGACAAAACCTCACAGTACCCCCCCCTCAACGGGAGCCACCTGGCGACCCAAAACAAATACAGACAGAGTGGCAGGGGGCAAAACAAGACAAAAACAAAAGGTACTGGCCAAGCCAGCAGGGGAAGCCACCACAAGAGTGGGGCTAGCAAAAGAAACAGGGTCGCCGAGGGGTAACTGGGGTAGCAGAGGGGCAACCGGGGGAACTGGTCTAGAGGAACTGGTCTAGAGGGACTGGGTCTAGAGGGACTGGGTCTAGAGAACTGGTCTAGAGAACTGGGCTAGAGAACTGGTCTAGAGAACTGGTCTAGAGGAACTGGTCTAGAGGAACTGGGTCTAGAGAACTGGTCTAGAGCAACTGGTCTAGAGGAACTGAGGGGCAAGCAGGGTAGCAAAGGGGTAACCATGGTAGCACCGGGAAAGGACTAGCAGAGGGAAGGTTAGCTGCCAGGGCACTGATAGCTACAGGGCCTATGCTAGCTGTACTGCTACATCAACATAGAGGCTGCGCAAGCTGCCGGAGCCAGGCTAGCAGAGGGAAAGGGTAGCTGCCAGGGCACTGATAGCTACAGGGCCTATGCTAGCTGTACTGCTACATTAACATAGAGGCTGCGCTAGCTGCCGGAGCTAGGCTGGCAGACAGGGCTGGACCAGCATGAGAGAACAAGCTAGCTGGAAGGACAGTCCTAGCTGTGTGAATACTGACCTTGCTAGCTGAAAGGGCAGTCCTAGCAGTGGGGAAACTACACAAAAAAGTGGAGGCCATGCAGAGGGACCGGGTTAGCTGCTTAGGCCTGGCTAGCTACAGGGCCTATGCCAGCTGCAAGGCTGCAATAACATAGAGGCTGTGCTAACAGCCGGGGCCAAGCTAGCAGACCGGGGCCATGCAGAGGGAATTGGGTTAGCTGCCTGGCATGGCTAGCTACAGGGCCTATGCCAGCAGCAAGGGCTGCATAAACATAGAGGCTGTGCTAGCAGCCGGGGCAAGGCTAGCAGACAGGGGCCATGCTGGTAGTAGAGGCCTAACAAGCTGCAGGGGGGGTCAAACAGGGCTAACAGGGAAGCCAACAGGGCTAACAGGGGAGCTAACAGGCTAACAGGGGAGCTAAACTGGGCTAACAGGGAAGCCAACAGGGCTAACAGGGGAGCTAACAGGGGAGCTAGAGGGGAACTAGAGGGAACAAGAAAAAAAAAGGCAAACTCAACATACACCGTCTGTGCTGGCTGGGGTCGTCGATTTGGTGGGGTCGTACTGTTATGGTTTGTAACCGACCCCAATCGCACAACACAAGACAGGTATGGTGGTTTGCCAAGAAACAGATATTTATTGAGAACAGGGAAAAAGGGCACTGTCCCTTTAAGGGAGAAAACACAAAACACTGGAATAACACAAGAGGGGAAGGTAAAGTGCCTTTAAGAGGCGGGCAGGAAAAGGGAACACTATGGGAAAGTAAGGGAACGCCTAAGGGAAGGTTAAGGGAACGCCTAGGGACAGAGGAACTAGAGACTAGGTAAACTAGGGACAAGGAGAACTAGGGAGAGAGGACTAGGGACTAGGAGAGCTAGGGATAGAGGACTAGGGACTAGGAGAACTAGGGATAGAGGACTAGGGACTAGGAGAACTAGGGACAGAGGGGACTGAGGCCCGCGGAGGCGGGCTGGGGAACAGGGAGGAACTGGGGACGGAGACCCGCGGAGGCGGGCTGGGGACAGGGAGGAACTGGGGACTGGTGGGAAAACATCTGGGCCGCTCTGCAGAACAGAGGAGAGGGTTAATATTCAAAGGGAACAAACAGAGCAGATGCAAAACAGTCCAAATAACAAAGTAACAAAGTAAATACTATCTTCGTGTGAACAAACACACAGTGGGAGATGAAATGTCCAAAATAATATCCACGAGAGAACAAAACAGAGTGGGAGATGAAATGTCCAAACTAATAACTAAGTGAGAACTAAAGGAGGCAATACGCTGGGTGAGTGACATCACAATCAAAACTCACCCAGGCGTATGCGTAATGGTACAGGAACAGCAGCGAGACGGGGGCAAGAGGCATTACGCTGAGTGAGTGACATCACAATCAAAACTCACCCAGGCGTATGCGTAAAGGTACAGGGACAGCAGCGGGAACGGGGGCAAAAAGCATTACGCTGAGTGAGTGACATCACAATCAAAACTCACCCAGGCGTATGCGTAAAGGTACAGGGACAGCAGCGGGAGCGGGGGCAAAAAGCATTACGCTGAGTGAGTGACATCACAATCAAAACTCACCCAGGCGTATGCGTAAAGGTACAGGGACAGCAGCGGGAACGGGGGCAAGGGCACTACGCTGGGTGAGTGACATCACAATCAAAACTCACCCAGGCGTATGCGTAATGGTACAGGGACAGCAGCGGGGCGAGGGCATCGCCACCGGGTGGCTGGCTGTCCGAGCCGAGGAACAGAGTGCTGGAACAGTGGCGGTGGCGAGGGTGTTGTCCACCGGGTAGCCGACTGTCGGAGCCGAGGAACAGAGTGCTGGAACAGTGGCGGTGGCGAGGGTGTCGTCCACCGGGTAGCCGCTGTCGGAGCCGAGGAACAGAGTGCTGGAACAGTGGCGGTGGCGAGGGTGTCGTCCACCGGGTAGCCGCTGTCGGAGCCGAGGAACAGAGTGCGCGCCACACCTTGGTGTGCGCGTCGGAACAGTGGCGGTGGCGAGGGTGTCGTCCACCGGGTAGCCGCTGTCGGAGCCGAGGAACAGAGTGCGCGCCACACCTTGGTGTGCGCGTCGGAACAGTGGCGGTGGCGAGGGTGTCGTCCACCGGGTAGCCGCTGTCGGAGCCGAGGAACAGAGTGCGCGCCACACCTTGGTGTGCGCGTCGGAACAGTGGCGGTGGCGAGGGTGTCGTCCACCGGGTAGCCGCTGTCGGAGCCGAGGAACAGAGTGCGCGCCACACCTTGGTGTGCGCGTCGGAACCGAGAGACGCCTCGGGGTGCGTCTGCGAGGAGGAGTGTGCCAAGCACGAGGATCCTTGGAAGATGCGCGTTGCGCGCTGGAGACTGGAGAGCGTGCCAAGCCCTTGAAGATGCGCGTTGCGCGCTGGTGACTGGAGAGCGTGCCAAGCCCTTGCAGATGCGCGTTGCGCGCTGGTGACTGGAGAGCGTGCCAAGCACGAGGATCCTTGGAAGATGCGCGTTGCGCGCTGGAGACTGGAGAGCGTGCCAAGCCCTTGAAGATGCGCGTTGCGCGCTGGTGACTGGAGAGCGTGCCAAGCCCTTGCAGATGCGCGTTGCGCGCTGGTGACTGGAGAGCGTGCCAAGCCCGAGGGTCCGGGAGATGCGCGTTGGTCTAGATGTGCGTCAGGACGAACAGCTGCGCTGGGGTCTGCAGTGGAGCGCTGGGGTGCCTCCCGTGGAAGTACAGGGAGCGCAGAACAGTCTCCTCCACAGGCTACGGCGACAGCAGACGAAGGCTGGAGCAAACATCTCAAGGCTGGAGAGATCCATATACAGCATTGGTAGACCAGAGGATCTCCCGAAAGAGTCTAGATGTTAGAGAATATGACTCAGCATGAATACAACACGACCCCACGCCGAAACGAGGGGAAGAGCCCTGGTATTTAAAGCCCACAGGGGAACTAATTAGCCTGCCACCACAGGTGCGAGAGGTAATTGATAATAGTCCAGGTGTGGCCACTGAGAGTAAACGAGAGTAAAGAACGAGAGGGTGGGGGCTAGAGAGAGTGAGTGAGAAGGGAATTTCTAACAGTAGGCTTAAAGAAAACAGAGAAAGTTGGTGAGCAGCGGACAAAACCTCACAAGTTTAACTGTTTAACTGTATAGAGGGGCATTTCTTGTACTGAAATAGCACACTGGATCCATCTGAAGAGCTGTTTCAGTTGGAGCATTTTATAGACAAACATTACGACAATATCAACATGTCGCAACAGAAGCCTGTGAAACTTAACATTCAGACAATGTCACAGAAGATTACAGACTGTATTAAGCCCAAACTGAGTAAAAGATCATCGAAGCCTAAACAAACGTGTCGCCCTTGTAGTGGATAGACTATATATCAACAACCAACTGTTTAGGGACTCCAGTATCACTCCCTGGTTATTCTGAAACCCATTGAGACTATTGCTTTATGGTCGGTAGGCCTACTGACACTTCCTGTATTAAGCTAGGCTTGCATAAGGGTTTGGTTATAGCTCATATCAATGTGTGTAGCCTGAGAAATAACTGCTATGAAATTGAATGTATGGTCAAAGCTAACTGGATTAATATCCTTGCCATCTCTGAACGCACCTTGATGATTCCTTCTCTGATTCTGCTGTAACTATAGAAGGTTTTAATATTTTTTAGAAAAGATGGAAACAGGTTTGCATTTGGCATTTCATCTACATGTATTGATCATATTTATACAAACGTGCCAGGCCAATGCTCAAAGGCAGTCTCTGTTCCTGTAGGTTTCAGTGACCACAACATCATAGCAGTCTCCAGAATGACGAGGGTCCCAAAAGCCAAAGCAAAAATGATTGTCTCACGGTCATAAGAGTTTTAATGTAGAAGGTTCTATTAATGAAATGTCTGGTATAAACTGGGAGGAGGTATGTTGTGAGGATGTCCCAGAGGTTGCACTGGACTTATTTATGTTGAGGTACATGAGTGTAGCAGATAAACATGCTCCTTTAAAAAAGTTCAGTCAAATCAGCCCCATGGATAGATAGTAGCTTAAGGATTTTAATGAATGAGAGAGACATAGCCAAAAAAGCATCAGTGTGTTCCAGTCTGCAGATGACAGACAAAAGTACCGTTCCTTACGTAATCAAGTCACAAAGTTAAATAAGGTGAGAAAAAAGGAATATTTTAAACAATGGTTATATGATGTGAGAAATGATGGTAAAAATCTATGGAATCTTTTAAATCAAATTATGGGTAGAAAATCCAATGTCTGTACACCTTTTGTTGAGTAATATGGAATTGTCCTAACCAAACCATGTGATATTGCCAACCATTTTAATGATTTTTATGTAAGTAAGATATCTCATTTTTACCCAGCTGATGAATGAATGAAAACTTATTAACAGATTGCAGAATGGGTACAGTACAGTACGGCTCAATACATACAATTGTTAAGGGGATGCAGACCAGAGAAAGACTTGCATCTTGTTTACATCAGGGTCCCCCATTTTCAATTCATCATAACATATATGACATACATGACATACAGATAGACAGTACTGCTACATTCATACATTTATGACATACCAGATTTGCAAATACATTACTGTTTGTTTTAAATCTTTTTATTTTTCATGAGGTTTCACATTCAATCGACAGATCTACAGAATGTTCAGTGTCACTCTCATGAACAATTTTTAACAATTTTCCTTGTGCTCCCCACTCAATCCATTCTCCCATTTCTCACTCACACTCACACACACTGGGACATACACACACGTACACGCGCACACACGCGCATACAGGCATACACACACACACATACACACATACACTTGCCCACATACAGCACACATACACACAAATAAACAATTAAACAACAAAAAAATAAAATAATAATAATAAAAATAAAATAAAAGGACAGTAGGTAAATCATAAGTAAATAAGTAATAAGGAATAAAAGTGCAAATGTCGGTATTGTAAACAGTGACATTTTATAGCACCCAGTTGCTCACACCTGCTTATCGATGGCTACTCCGACAGAGAAGGGTCGGGCCGCTGCGTGTTCAGCTCCCTTTCCCAGGCCCGACCCCCGTGGGGGCAGGGTTTGACAGCCATGCGCAGGCAACCAGGCACTTACACGCAGACAAAGAGCCTCAACAGATCAGCTAATCTAATCTGCTAAAACTCCACGTCTGTTATATTAGATATGACACATTTATAGGACTACATTATGAGTTTCCAGTTGAGTATAGAGTGGGTTCAAAGTTCTTGAAATAAGTGACCCTGGTTGTGCTTTTCAAGCGTTATATTTTCTAAGGGAAGAAACTGAGATATTTGTTCTATGAACATATTGAATGTTGGTGAGATTTCATTTTTCCATAGAAGAAGTATACATTTCTTTGCAAAATATGTTATGTATACCAACAGTCTGCATTTCTTTTGGTCTAAGTGGCAGTTTGTTATATTATTTAATAGATAGACACATGGTGATAACTCAAATTCCAACTCCATGACAGATTTAGTAAATAAGTGGATCTTGTTCCAGAAATGCTTCAATTTGCTACATTGCCAGAACATATGCAGAAATGTTCCTTCTTTAATTTTACATCTTGGGCAATTTGGTGAGTTTTCTTTCGAGATTTTGTGCATTTTTATGAATAAATTTGACATTACTGTTTGTGATAAAAAAAAATAGAGTGCAGTTATTAAAAGGAATGGACAGTGGAAATTATTATGCACCAGTGACAATCTTTGAGGACAACCAACCTGTGTGCCTGCTGCGCCAACAATTAGCATTTCAATGGGTGTGTGTTGTGTGTGTGTGGGGGTTGCGCCGCATTCCAATGTCACACCTACACAGGGCGGCCTGGAGAAATGCGAGGCCCTGTGCAAGATTTAAACACGAGCCCCCCCCCCCCCCCCCTAAAAGGTTAAAAAAAAAAATCATACAGTCACCACTGCCCGAGGCTGGGCATGATACAGTCAACATATAGCAAGAGAGAGAGCGAGAGAGCGAGAGAGAGCTCCCATTCTACAGTCAATATACAGTGTTATCGCTGCACAGACCCGGCAATGCCCTGACCCTCCACCAGAGCAAGGCCAGAGAGAGAGAGAGAGAGAGAGAGAGAGAGAGAGAGAGAGAGAGAGAGAGAGAGAGAGAGAGAGAGAGAGAGAGAGAGAGAGAGAGAGAGAGAGAGAGAGAAAGAGAGAGAGAGAGAGAGAGAGAGAGAGAGAGAGAGAGAGAGAGAGAGAGAGAGAGAGAGAGAGAGAGAGAGAGAGAGAGAGGAGAGAGAGAGAGAGAGAGAAGAGAGAGAGAGAGAGAGAGATGAGAGAGAGAGAGAGAGAGAGAGAGAGAGACACATTGGAAAGAAACAACCCAAAACCAGAGCCCAATTGAAATGCTATTTGGCCCTAAACAGAGAATACAGAATACCTGAGCACTGTGACTGACCCAATACTAAGAAGATCCTTGACTAGGTACAGACTCAGCGAGCACAGCCTAGCCATCGAGAAAGGCCGCCATAGGCAGACCTGGCTCCCAGCGAGCGAAGACAGACTATGCACCCACTGCACACAAGATGAGGTGGAAACCGAGCTCCACTTCTTAACAACCTGCCCACTATACCAAGACATATACTTCCCACAAATTGCAAACACCCAAAGAGACTTTGAAAACATGGACAATAACTCAAAACTCCCATACCTAATGGGAGAAATACAATAATGTGAAATAAAGCCCATGTGAATTGAAGAGAGAAAGATAGATAGAGCATGCCTGTGTGTGTTAGAAAGAGAGAGATAGAGAGAGAGCATGCCTGTTTGTGTGTGTGTTAGAGAGAGAGCATGTACAGTATATGTGTGTGTGTGTGTGTTAGAAAGAGAGGGAAAGATAGAGAGAGAGAGCATGTCATTTTGTGTGTTAGAGAGAGATATAGAGCATGTCTGTGTGTGTTAGAAAGAGAGAGAGAGAGAGAGCATGTGTGTTTGTGTGTTTGTGTGTTAGAGAGAGAGAGCATGTCTGTGTGTGTGTGTTAGAGAGAGAGCATGTATGTGTGTGTGTTAGAGCAGTGGTTCCAAAACCTCTCCTCGAGACACCCCAGCCGTTCCATGTATTTGTTAAATTCCACCACCAGCACACCTGATTCAACTAATAAATGGCTTGTTAAGTTGAATCAGGTATGCTGGTGGATGGAATTTAACAAATACATGGAACGGCTGGGGTGCTTTGAGGAGAGGATTGGGAAGCACTGTGTTTTAAAGAGAGAGAGAGAGAGAGAGAGAGAGAGAGAGAGAGAGAGAGAGAGAGAGAGAGAGAGAGAGAGAGAGAGAGAGAGAGAGAGAGAGAGAGAGAGAGAGAGAGAGAGAGAGAGAGAGCTCAACGGCGGGAATAGAATAGGTTGCATGAAAAACTCACCATAACACAGTATCAATGGCAAAGTTGGAAGGAGACGACATCGACGCATTTTCCGTGGAGATGAAAAGTACCAGTCCCTTGGGAGTCCTAGTTTATCTGCCACACGTTAGCACTCGATAACTTAGCAATTAGCTAAAGGCAGGGACGTGTAAATTAGCTAACGCTAGTTACGCGTCCCTGCCTTTAGCTAATTGCTACTAGTACTAGCCGACATAGCTATAGCCTGACTGAAGGTTCTAACATGCAACAACTTTCATCTTCAGTCCATCTGCCGAACATCCTCTTTGTCTTGGCAAAGTTGGCATAATCATCATACTTGGTATTGATAACAAGCTTATGGCACACAGTGTTATTTCTTCTGCTCCATGCTGCTTTTCAAAAAACATCCACTCGCTCCTCTGGATAGCGCTGAATAGATCCTGTATGGTACAAACGTGTCTATCTGCAGAGCAGCAGAGCCGCAGAAACCGGAACACTATTCTACAAACGTGTCTATCTGCAGAGTAGCAGAGCCGCAGAAACCGGAAAACTATTTTACAAACGTATAATGTAAAATATATAAGCATGTAAGCAAAACTAGATTTTAGGTCTGTGATGAAAAAGGGCCTCGCAGGAAGGGGGGCCTCCCAAAAAAAAAAAAAAAAAAAATACAAAAAAAATAATAATACTTTTTTTTTTTTTTTTTGCGAGGCCCCCCTTCCCGCGAGGCCCTGTGCGACCGCACTGCTCGCACACCCCCTGAGGCGGCCCTGCGGTGACCTACATATATACAGTATAGTCACTCTACCCCCCTGTTGGGATGGAGGGAGAGGCGAGACAGACTGAATGAAAACTTGTTTTCAAGTTGAATGTACATTAGATCTCTTGTTTTCAAGTTCAATGTACATTAGATCTCTTGTTTTCAAGTTTAATGTACATTAGATCTCTTGTTTTCAAGTTCAATGTCTGTTGTGTTAATGGATCTTAATCACATTAGATCTCATGTGTTCCAAGTTCAATGTCTGTTGTGTTAATGGATCTTAATCACATTAGATCTCTTGTTTTCAAGTTCAATATCTGTTGTGCTAATAGAGTGTAAGGTGCTAGTTATATGACTCTTGAAATAATGTCATCTAGTGGCTCAGGAGGTAGAGCAGTCGTCTGGTCATCAGAAGGTTCCCGGTTCGATCCCCCCTCCCGGCAGCGTGACAAAGTCTCCTTGAGCAAGACGCTTAACCCCCAATTGCTCCTGATGAGCAGGTTGGCACCTCTGCCGTCTATGAGTGAATGTGAGGTATAAGTTGTAAAGCACTTTGGATAAAAGCTCTATATAAATGCTGTACTCTGTCGTCTACTCTAAGCCATCCTAGGTTGTCAAAGTGGGCAGGGGTGAGGTGGGTTCTAGGGGTAAGGTCAAGTAGAAGTCTGACCAGTTTGTTTTGTGATGTTTGTAATCTTGTTTTTAGCACCTTTGAGGTGCTTTGGTACCATGAGGTGCAAACATAGTCGTAGTACCCTTGAATGAGTGCTCCTGCCAGAGTCTTCAGGGTATTCTTGTTTACCAGAGAGGAGATCCGGTACAAGAATCTAGTTCGTTGGTTGACTTTTTTTATTACCTTGGATGCCATTTTGTCACAGGAAAGACGACAAGCACAACACCATGTCTGCAAGCTCTCTCTCGTCTGTTGTGCATTAACGTATTGTATGTTTATAAGCAAGTATTACACCATATTCAAAACATGGTCCTCTCAAATCACCATGTATTCCAACACACAACCTAAAGAAGTTTGACATCCAACCAGAGTGCAAATGTAACAGTAAAGTGCAATAGTGATATACAATGAACAGGTGATTAAACTCTGTGTAAAATATATAAATTAGTACTACTGAGTAATAGTGCTAATCACTACTCAGATGTATGTATAGAGTTGTAGTATAATACAGTGATACTCACTTTGTTGCGTTGTACGCAAGTTGACTAGTTCCGTTATAAATGCTTATGTCATAAAGGACAGTTATTAATGTGATACTGCATTTGCACACATTTGTTACACCTAATTTTGTAAGAAAGAGGTCTGGACATGGTTGCAGCCATTTGTTTTATTATTCATTTCAATTTTGAACATCACACAACTCAAGCAAAGTAATAAAAAAAAACATTCTCTTTGTTGTTCATCAGATCTTAATACAAAAAAAGAAAAAAGGCATAGTAGATGATAGTATAGAGTAGCATAGTAGGTAATTGATTGATTGATTGATTGACAAGTTTATTAACAGATTGCAGAATGGGTACAGTACAGTACAGCTCAATACATACAATTGTTATGGGGATGCAGACCAGAGAAAGACTTTCGTCTTGTTTACATCAGGGTCCCCCATTTTCAATTCATCATAACATATATGACATACATGACATACAGATAGACAGTAGTGCTACATCTATACATTTATGACATACCAGATTTGCAAATACAGTACTGTTTGTGATACATAGTAGTAGTAGATAGTAGTATAGACATAGCAGCATAGTAGGTAGTAGTAGATAGTAATACATACTGTACTGTAGTCAGAAATAAAACTTTACCAAAAGAATAATATTCTAATGATATTATCTGTCTAACTTGGCCGTCCCAGTCCACTACGGCTGCTGCAGTTTCAGGAAGCGCCAAACGTTTAGGCAAATCACAGACGCCGATACTAAAACGTCTCTCTGTGGTGCCACGCAATAGGTTGGATTGTAGTGAGCTAAGTTGAAGACAATGGTCAGGTGTTTCCTGTTTCATAATACGAATTTCATAATAAAAGCGGCCAGCTTAAAAAATGTATAAATAAGAGCTTGTGCCGTTTCAACGTTGACAGTTATCAATCGCTTGCGCTCAAAGGACATTTTATAAAACGAGGCATACAATATAATACTATGTATTTGAGCCAAAACATGTGGTCAGAACACAGTGCATTTTGTCCATTCGCTCTCATTCTCTCTCAGCCTCTCTCTCCCTTTGTTGAGGGCGGAGCTCTTCTTGAATGAACAGAGAGCAGGCACCTCGGCACGTTGTCACCAGCTGTATTCGAGCGCCCCCGCTGGTCATTGTTACCGTTAACGATGCCCAAACGGTCCCCAAACAATCCTGGTTCCAGGCCAATTTTTGGCTTCATCTGTATGTACAGCATGTGAGTGCATGTACTGTATATCTTCTGTTCTTTACCATTTCATATTTATATCAATTATCCTTTTAATTATCCTTTAATGTGAGAGATTGGCAAGGCCTATTCTATATTCTATAATAATATTTCAAATTGCATTGGTCCGGATGGGAGAATTCAGTACTGTATCTACAAAACCTTCTGTTTAATCATCTTCCCTTTATTCATTTCCTTAGATTTTTAGGTACTGAACGAGATCAGTGGCAGTTTTTCATGTCTGGTCATTATTACCATGGTGTTATTCACTGTCAAAGATGCAAAGAAAAATCATAATTCATATTCTCCTTTGTTTCATCCAAATTTAAGCAAGCCTAGTAATAGACACAATATGTCTGACACTGGGAATACATTCACTGAGGTCCATAGATGTCCCTAGATACCAAGAATATGCAAATGGACCTTGAATCAGAACAGGATCAATACATATAACGTTAGGTAGCCCTCATCCGTCTTCTTCATCTGCTCGGGCCAGACTATAGACGGAGCCGAATAGGTTTCCTCATTGGTCGATTTGATTATAGTTTTTTTTAAGCTTTACCAGTAGCGCTGAGTCCCACATAGTCCAACATCATAGTCTGGTGGAAACGCACCTTAACATGCATAATCATCATCCATATAATCCGTTTAGTCTTCTTCTTCATAATATCCAATAGTTCGCTCGCCATTGCATTGCAGCCAGGTTACAATTGTGTGCTCGGGCCAGACCAGGTTTCCTCATCGGTCGGTTTGATTATAGTTGTTTTATGTTTTACCAGTAGTGCTTAGTCCGACAAACGCACCTCATCGTCCATAATCATCATCCATATAATCCATTTAGTCTTTTTCATAATATCCAATAGTTCGCTCTAGGCGATTGCGATTGTCGAACGTGTTCTGCTCACTGCTGCTCACAACGAGTACCTAGTTGTTTGGGGGCTGTGGGGGCTGGCACTAACACACTAATAGCTGGCCCATGTTCATAAGGTAGGCGATACTGCCACCTGGCGGATTTCCATCGTCATTGTAATTCCAACGTTGTGCCAGGGAGCTCCGGCTGAGTGTTTAGAACGGGGATCAAAGGAAAAAGATCAAAGGATCCAAAAAAGAGTATACTCGTTATTGGCGCTCAAGCATTGGTGGTGAAACACGAGTATACTCGTTATTGGCGGCCAATGAGTTAAGCCATAGCCATATTTATTAAAAAAAATCGCCTAAAAGTACATACCCAAGTAAATGGAAGATTGCTCCACTTCTACATGTTATTGGTATCTAGAGACATCTATGGATCTCAGGGAATGTAATCGCAGTGTCAGAAATATTGTGTATGTTACTAGGCTTGAGTAAATTGTAATGAACCAAATGAGAATATCCTTTATTTTACGGTGAATAACACCATGCTAACATTGACCAGATGTGAATAATTGCCACAGAGCTCATTCAACCCTTTCTTGAGATCAAGTGTACTAAAGATCTAAGCAAATGAACAAAGGGCCGATGATTTACAGGTTTTTTTGTTGATACAGTACTGAATTTTGCCATCCAGACACATGAATGAATGAATGAATGAATTAAAAAGTTTATTTTTGAACATGTATTCTCCACGTTCCTCCAAACAAATCACAATATAAAGCTCTGTCAAACAGAAGAATCATAATGAAAAATAAATTATAAACAAAAACAAGTCAAGAGCAATGTAGTTAGTTAGTTGTCATGTTCAAAAAAGGAGTAGAGGGAAGCTAAGCTTATTGATCCCTACCCCCTTACATACAAATGTTTCTTCCATTAATTGTACTTGATATAACATAAATTAGTATAATACATTATATAATATACTTTTACTTGTAGTACAAAATGAAAAAACTTGAGTCGCTTGACAGCAGTAAATAAAATAAACACCACATAACACAATATAACATAACTTGTTTATCCGCATTACTCATTTATATATTTATTTAATGTGTATTTTTTAGCTGCTTTTTAAATTGTGCAATATGTTTACTCATTTTGATGTATTCAGGTAAGTTATTCCACAACTTCACTCCACAAACGGATATGCACAGGCTTTTCAGCGTAGTGTGTACCATTGGTTGTTTAAGATTCCCTCTCACTCTTATTCAATTTTAATTATGAATATAGAATATAGAATATCAGGCCTATAAATTACCTTATTATGGCCAAGTCATACATCTATGGATGGGGGTGTGTGTCCCCCCCCCCCCCCAAAAGAGATAAACCCAAAGGAAAAACATTTCTAGTGCTGTCGCGTCCCTGACGAAGACGGAGTGGCCCCGCCCCTGCAACCCATGTCTGCTCCTGGCTGCCCTTGGAGGGGAAGGATGAAGGGATGGGTCAACCCATGTCTGCTCCTGGCTGCCCTCAGGGGGTGGGGGTGGGGGGGGGGGTGAAGGGATGGGTCAACCCATGTCTGCTCCTGGCTGCCCTCAGGGGGTGGGGGGGGGGGCGGGGTGAAGGGATGGGTCAACCCATGTCTGCTCCTGGCTGCCCTCAGGGGGTGGGGGGGGGGGGGGGGTGAAGGGATGGGTCAACCCATGTCTGCTCCTGGCTGCCCTCAGGGGGGGGGGTGAAGGGATGGGTCAACCCATGTCTGCTCCTGGCTGCCCTCAGGGGGGTGGGGGGGGGGGGGGGGGGTTGAAGGGATGGGTCAACCCATGTCTGCTCCTGGCTGCCCTCAGGGGGGGGGGGTGAAGGGATGGGTCAACCCATGTCTGCTCCTGGCTGCCCTTGGGGTGGAAGGATGAAGGGATGGGTCAACCCATGTCTGCTCCTGGCTGCCCTCAGGGGGTGGGGGGGGGGGGGTGAAGGGATGGGTCAACCCATGCTCATCATCTACTGGACTCCTCTCCATCCCCAGCTCACGCCTCAGCACCATGCGGGTGCCCGAGCGTTCAGCTGCTCGGCTCCCAGACTCTGGAACTCCCTGCCCCCACATATCTGACAGTCTGACTCCCTATCATCATTCAAATCTCAACTGAAAACCCATCTGTTCAAACTTGCATATTCACTGTAACCTCTGTCACAGTCACTGTCATATACCCCCTGCTGTTTGTTTGTTTCGTTATTTTAACTTCACTGTTTGTATACTTCCTGTTGCTTGTTTTATTGTTAACCTAGACTTTTAACTGCCTTGTGTCTTTTATTTGTATTCTTATTTTTTCTATGATCTTTAAAGGTGACCTTGGGTGTCCTGAAAGGCGCCACCAAATAAAATATATATATTGAAATTATTTTATTGGGAAAAACCACTTGAGATACAGTATCTCGTTTTCGAGAGGGTCCCACATTATTATTATTATTATTATTATTATTATTATTATTATTATTATTATTATTATTATTATTATTATTATTATTATTATTATTATTATTATTATTATTATTATTATTATTATTATTATTATTATTATTATTATTATTATTATTATTATTATTATTATTATTATTATTATTATTATTATTATTATTATTATTATTATTATTATTATTATTATATCTGCTCCTGGCTGCCTTCGGGGGGGGGGGGATGAAGGGATGGGTCAAGCACAGAGAGGCATCTCATCTGTGACCCAATGCATGTGAGTGTGTGTTTCTGTCACCCATTACTTGTGTGTTGCTGCATGACAAATGAAGACTTCTTCTTCTTCTTCTAGAATATGTTTCATACATATTTCAACACAGTTATTCACTCTTCCAAGACAGCGGCTTAACACGGTACAAAGCTCGTAAAAAAATAAAAGGTAAAAAAAACGAGGCCAACAGAAGTTAAGTTGGAGTTCTGATTGATGTATGGGATGAAACAGATCATCAAACAGGACGATGAAGGAAGCATCTCAAGAACTCTCTCTACCAGCGATTCCTTTATCCCTCTATTGACTTATTCATCACAAGTCGAGAGGCGATACGAACGATGCCGGTTATCAAAATAGCCCCCCCACGCCCACCCCCACCGCTCTCCTCCTCCCCCGCCCCCCCACCCCACCCAACCCCTTCAAATCTTCAGAGGGCCAACCCCATTAGGAACAAACCAACAAAGACACCCTCGCCAG
>NC_140173.1:23729066-23761578 GCF_963971535.1 Notolepis coatsorum | reverse complement strand
AGATAACGAGAGGGAGAGGGGGGAGAGAAAGAGAGAAAGAGAGAGAGGGAGAGAGAGAGAAAGAGAGAGAGAGAGAGAGAGAGAGGGAGAGGGGGGAGAGAAAGAGAGGGGGAGAGAGAGAGAGAGAGAGAGAGAGAGAGAGAGAGAGAGAGAGAGAGAGAGAGAGAGAGGAGAGAGAGAGAGAGAGAGAGAGTCAATTAAATTCTATTTCCAAATATAGCCCTAATTAATATCCTCCTTAAAAAGTAGCTGCAGTATCGGTATTTGTAGTATCAGATGGATATTATTTTGCATGTGTTGCCGGGCTTTCTCTGCTAAGCCACCTCAGCGTAGAGCGGCAGCGGTCTAATCACTCAGGATCACTAGCTTCCACCCTCTTCATTTCAGCAGCGTTGTGCTGACTATGTAGTTTGGTGTTAGATGTTACATAATAATAACCTAAGTCAGGTGGAGTATTCTTAGTCTGCTGTCACCTGTTAAACCAGATCCACTGCCCACAGCACATCTGGATGAGCAGCGCTCGTATTGTAATCTACAGCCATGACACAGTTATCTCTTTCAGCCGACCCCTCCATCCGCTACAACAGCATTTTGTATGTGATGTGCTCCACAACTCTGTGGACAGAACTTTGCCGCCTGCCTGCTCGCCTGTACGTTAATGCCAAGCAAGCAGTGCAAAAATGCTTCCGCATTCGTCACCGCACGCTAGTGCGGTAAAGCGCCCTTCTTTTCAGACAAATGCTACCGTGCGTGCACCGGCGGCGGCGTGCTCGCTCAGGTGCGTGCGTGCGCCGGCGTGCTCGCGCGAGGTGCCCGCGCATGCGCATGAGATCCCGCCTTGAGCGGAGCTCAATATATATAAGTCACCGCCCCTTATTCAGTATCTACCAATAGCTCAATTGGCAAGGACACATGGCTGTGGATCCTATGGCTTGTTTGCTGGCGAGTTCGAATCCCATCAAAAATATTTTTTAACGTGATTTTTTTTTAACGTGTATTATTTCGCCGGTTAAGGTTATTTCGCATGGTTAAGGTTAGGCATGGTTAAGGTTAAGGTTAAGGTTAGGCATTGTTTCGGAGTTGGTTAAGGTTAGAACGGTTAAGTTTAGGCGCTGTTAAGGAGCTGGTTAAGGTTAGAGTTTGTCAAAGAGAATGGCAATATAATTTCTATGGTTAAGGTTAGGCATGGTTTCGGAGTTGGTTAAAGTTAGAACGGTTAAGTTTAGGCGTTGTTAAGGAGCTGGTTAAGGTTAGAGTTTGTCAAAGAGAATGGCAATAGACAGCCTATTTCCGCGCGACCTGGGCGCTGGGCGGCGGAAAATGAAAGGCGCATTACTGCATGCCACTACGGTAAATTTTTGCACTGCTTGCTTGGCATAAAGCTACACGCTGCCTGCTCACCAGTACCTGTTTAAGAGACCACATCACCCCAGTCCTTCATGACCAGTGGCCCGGGTTAAATACAGGATAGACAGATACAGGATCTAATTCTACTCACCACCTACAAGGGCCCCTACCTGTCTGACCTCCTCCGACAACACACCGCCTCCCAACGCCTCAGGTCTGCTGATGCCAACCTCCCAGTGGAATGCACTTCCAATCCACATAAAATGCCTCCACACTGCCAACATTCAAAACGGCCCTCAAAACTCTGCTCTTCACTCAGGCGTGTCCCTCCTAAGCTACTGTCACACCTGTTTTTTCTCCCTTGTTGACACAAATCTATTTTAAGTATTTATCTTAATAATTTTCTCTGGAGGCGTAGCCTATAAGACCATGACCATGGTCACCAACACACCCTTCCTCGCCAAAATCCCGTTCCAGTAAAAGATCCCTCAAAAGGGAACTCAGGGCCGCTTAAGAGCGGGACGCTCAGCCAGTACTCATATAACTAGGTTATATACATAACCTATCGTTATATATTCGTACTTGGCTTATCGCGTCCCGCTCTATAAGCCTATCGAGATATGGGTTAGAGCGGACGCGAGGCCCGACAGTTGTACCCCCTGAGGACCCGTAAGCCCACATCAAGGGGTTCGGGGAGCCCTGTCACCCCATCCTTCCTAATGAAGGGGGGGCGCAGTCAACTCCACCTGAGTGCGAGCAAGAGGGAACTAGAACCCCTTGAACACACAGCACAGGCGGAACCAAGTGTGACCTAACACACTGTGGCCCATACCAAAGGACCTGCTACCCTACCAAAGGACGGGAAGCAGGAAAGGCCACAGACCCCAGAACCGCCTGGGAGACAGAACCCCCGGTCATGTCCATGAGGTAAAACCTTACACAGGGGCCCGGGGAGGACCATGAAGCTGCAGCACAGATGGCCTCCACCGAGGCCCCACCCAGGAGAGCGGCAGAGGCACCACCCCACGAGTGGAGTGCGCCCTGACGCCCCCAGGGGGATCGTGCCCAGCCAACGTGTAGCAGAGGGCAATGCCCTCGCACAACCAATGGGACAGGCGCTGTTTCAACAGTGCCTTACCGGCACGAGAACCACCGTGACAGACAAAAGCTGAACGGTGACCCTGAGGTCCTGAGTACGGCTGAGGTAAATTCCCAAAGCACGGACCGGACATGACAGGTGAAGGCCCGCATCTAACTCACTAGCGTGAGGAGGAGGACGAAACGCCTGAACCACAATATCCCGGGAGCGGAAGGAACTCCGGATATTCTTAGGCATGAAAGCAGGATTAGGTCGCAGAGTGGCACCGCAATCGGCCCAAAAAGACAGCCACTCTGGACGCACCGAAAGAGCACAGAGCTCACTCACACGTTTAGCGGAAGTGACACCCAGCAGGAACGCGGTCTTTAAAGACAGCTGTTCCAACGGTGCCTGCTCGAGCGGCTCAAACGGGGCCAAGGACAACCGACCGAGGACCAATTGAAGATCCCAAGATGGAGCCAAGGAGCGTTGCACTGGCTTAACGTGTCGAGCGCCAAGCAGGAAACGCTTCACAAGAGGGTGGCTGAACAAGACATCCCCTCAAATCCCTCATGATAGGATGATATAGCTGCTGCATATACCCTCACCGTCGAAGCCGACAGTCTATCAAGGAGAGACTGGAGGTAACTAAGGACAGCATCCAGGGGGCAGGAGACTGGGTCCCGGCCCCCCGCCTTACACCACACTTGGAACATACGTCATCTTCCCTCGTAAAGCGTGACAGTGGAGGGAGCATGCGCATTCCGGATGGTATCACCATCAGGATCAAGAACCTGCGCCCCTCAACGTACCCGTCCCAACAACTGACCTAACAGATGTATGGGGAAGAATCCCAGGCGGCACGGCATTGGTCCCAGACCTGCCTGGCTATGTCCGGACGTAATCCCCACCCGTCATGATGAGGACCGCCCTGCGACAGTACACCTGTACCCACAGTCACCCTGCCGGGGATGTGGAGAGCCCTCAGGCCGCGCAGATGGAGGACGCCCATAGCCAGCCGCCCGCCGCCTGGTGCAGACAGGGGGAGCGTACTCCTCCCTGTCTGTCGATATACGACACTGACGTCGTATTGTCCATCCTGATCAACACCGTGTGAGGACCAGAAGGACTGCTTTCAATACCAACACATTGAACGTAGCGCAGACCGGGCAGCATGGTTTGCCAGCTGCCCCCTACTGCGTTGGCCCGACGCGTCACCAGCGAGGGAGGCGTCGGTGAAAAACGTGACGTGAGACAGTCGTAACCATCCTAGGACGGAACCTTGACAACACGTTCTGAGAGGGATGCCCATAGCCCTCCAACCGTTGACTGGGAAGAGGTGTACTCTACTTCCAGTCTACAGCAAACCCCAGGCTGGTAGGGACCTGCCTGGTACGAGACCTGACGATCCACCTTGACCGCGAAGGACCAGAGCGTCGTCAGGGCAGAATACACTCCGTAGCCCCTGACGACGCAGAGGCCCCAGTGCGGCCTCCATGCACTTGGTGAAGATGCGGGGAGCCAGAAAAAAGCGAACGGCAGCCTCTGGTACTCATACGCTAACCCTGCAAAGGAAGCGTAGGTAAGCCCTAGGATGGAAGATCGGAGATGCGCATACGCATCCTAGTCAAGTCAAGTCAAGTCAAGAGTTTTATTTGTCACGGCATACAAGTATACAATGAAATGCGGGTGGTCTTGCCCGCAACGATGTGCAATACAGTGGTACAACATGGGAAGGTCTACAGGTCTATGGAGGAGAACCAGACCCCCACCTGACAGTGTTCAACAGGTAGGAGACGATCCAAAAAATGCTGAACCTTCCCATGGGACAGGTCCAGCCTGGGTCTGACACCCCCCCCTCCCGATTTCTCAGGCACCAGAGAACACCGGGAGGAGAACTCCACGACGATGGCTTGCTTCGTCCACAGAGATTGGATCTCGTTGACCAGAGCTGTCACTGCTGGAGACCCTGACAATAGGGTCTGTACCAAACCCGAAAACGGGTGGGGTTGTGTAAACACAAGTCCCCGCCTCAGCATTCTCTCCATCCACCTCGACATATGGTACTGCCGTAGTCATATGTGATGACACTCCCAACGCACCCGCCGCCATGTGGCGCAGGTCCGCCAGGAACTGTAGATAGTTGGCCCGGTCCCACCCGCTGTGCGTAGCCAACCCTGGAACCGTGCGAGCAGAGCGTTCCGTGTCGGGACATCTGACCCTGACACTACCCACGAGGCAATCGCACCCAAGGGGGGACCCCGACAGAAAGGGCCGGTTTGATACGGGGGGCTTTCTAGGTGAAAAAAGCCCCCCCACTGAACACCCCTCCAGAACATGCTGAGGAGTTGTTCTGCAGCCGGACATGCAAGGTGTGAGGACCCCATGGGTTCCTACACACCGTAGCCCTGCAGTGATATTACTACCACCCAAATCACGCGTGCCTGCGAGACCACTGCCAATCTTTCAGGAGTGGGAGGCACCAACATGATACCTGGCCTGGCGAAGGCGAGGCCGGGGAAGCCCGCACTGTGTGCCTCAAAAGGTTTAGAGCCCCCCTGCTGACAACACTTATAGTTGACAGACGTAACACCAGGCTCAACCAACACAGCTTATGGTGTGGGAGCCGCTTGACAGCACAACATTCTCACGGACAGACCCAGGCTCAGCCATCAACTGGGTGTCAGCCCCTGTCCCCATGAGAAGCGAAAAGTGGGGCCGCCCGCGCTTCAACGAAGGCACGCGGCCCGCAGCCAACGGAAACAATCAGAGCCCACTTTTTCCGCTGGTGTTGGGGGAGGGAGTGATCGGAGAGTGGGCTGCTCGCATGGCCGATCCCTCAGCCGCCAAGGCTGTCGGCCTTGTGGACACCTGTCGATTCAACGCCCAGGATACCTCTCATCGCCGCTGACGAGGCCGTGCTCTCTCTTCTTCTGGCTGCGCGGTGTGAGGCGGTGTGGGGCCTAGGACAATACCGCCCGCGCTCCAGCAGAAGACCAAAATCCCCTGCGGAGAGGGGAACCCTGAGCGGTTATAGCTTGCGGCTAGGTCAAAGCTAATAACGTCAACAACCTCGCGCGATGTGTCGACGTCGACTCAAGGCCCCGCCACCAGACACCATTTTTTTGATAGAAAAAACAGCAATTCGAACACAGTTCTAATCGCTGCCAATTCCATACCGTGGCGGTACAGGCTTTAGCAGCCCACCAGCCACTCGCCAGGCCGACCCACCCATGGCGTCAGCCGGGCGGGGCACTGTTTCAATATGTCAAAAGCAAAAGACTGATGTTAACACGGAGCACCATTGGTGGTTGCAAAAAGCAACCTCCACTGTGGTGTGCACCATGAAGGGGTTAAATGAATAAAAGAACTAAACCCCAAAATACTGTAGAATGAGCAAACCCATATACACAACGTTAAGGGGAGGCGGACCAGAGCGAACTAGTCCCGCATTCATTCAAATATTCACAACAGCACACCAGCCCTAGCTTAGCCCATTTACCAAAAAAGGTAAACAAAGCCCCCCCCGCATACTCCCCCAATAGACACCGATTGACCGTCAGCATGAAATGGTTGAGAGGAGAGAAAGCTGTAGCATAGACAGACCTTCTCATAGCAGAGTGACAGAATAAAACAGTAGCCCACTACACTACTATAGCCTAGCGTGAGGCGATGTGCGACCCAGATCAACAACCGCCTGCGCACAAACACGCAACATGTTTACAATGTCGGCTGGACCCATAGCCCCACTACCCGACGCCAATGTGGATAGGAACTAGCCAGCTGAGCCATAACCCGCCGTTAAGTCCCATCCTGCAGTAGTATAGCTCTACTGCTACACCGCCGAGCTCACGCATCGGCTCCCAGATGGGGACACCGTTCAACAGACCCCGCCGGAACACAAAGGTAACGTACCTGGCTAGGCTACCTAGCCACGGCCTACCCTGTTGTCAACCCATTTACCCGTAAAAAGGTAAATAGGACTCAGCAAAACCCCCACAACAGCTACCGACTGACCTTCATTGATGAACCGGGAAAGAGGAGGGAGAAGTGACAACATCTCACGGCGGAGACATTAGAACAGCATAGCAGTAGTGTTTAGCATGTAGCATTAGTATTAGCATTAGCTAGCATTAGTTGTTTAACAGCACGCCCAGGACCGTTTGGAACCCGTTCACCGCAGTGAACGTTCACCAAACCATCCCGCCCCTGGCGCCGACACACAACATGGTTGTGTAACAAACAACCCAGCATTACTAACACTAATACCCGTGCCTGATGACACAGGGCTCACCGTTGTACAAGCTGGCCCGATAGCCAAACCATGTACGCTGCCCCTCGATCTGCTGTCGTCAGATGAGGAAACATCAACATAGGCCCGTCGTGTCGCTGAAACATGCTTCGAAGATGCCAGGGGTAAGCAAACCTCCGGTAAGCTTTCAACATTACGCAATTCCTCCAATCTTTTTCATACTACTAGTTACATAAGGTGCACTGCATCCAATATGATGGAACGAAAATAGAGGAAGGGTGTGTTGGTGACCATGGTCATGGTCTTATAGGCTACGCCTCCATAGAGGCAAGACCCGGTCAGGTGTGGGTGTACAAGTTGTTTTCATGATGGAGTACAATAGGTACAGGAGATAAGGGGTATCTCGATAGGCTTATAGAGCGGGACGCGATAAGCCAAGTACGAATATATAACCTCAAACTGAAGACTGGCTGTGTAGACCTACTTTTAAATAAAACATAGAAGAGGAGACAAAACACTGGCGTCTGTAGTCCTACTTTGAAATAAAACCCTGAACTAAGCAGGTATATTTGAGTTCTTCCCTTATTTGTGGAACATTTATAAAATAAAGAAGTAGTCCACTTTGAAAAAAGACTGGCATCTGTAGACCTACTTTGAAATAAAACACAGAACTATGCAGCTCTATTTGAGTCCTTCCCTTATTTGTGGAACATTTCTAAAATAAAAAGTAAACTTTTTGTTGTTCACAAATTTCTCACCACATATCAGGCATACACGTTCAAGTTTCTTTATTAGTTGTCATACCTAAATACAGAATACTTTTGCATGAAATGCTTCTTTTTGTTTTTCTCCTGAGAGTGTGCTAGATAAAATAACAAGATAGTATAAAATAGTATAAGTATAAAATAGAAAGTCAAGTATGTAAACAAGTGTAAACAAAACAAAAAATTTCAATATACATATATACAGTATATGTACAGTCTATACAATGCAGATACAGTACAGTGTAGAAATGGTGAGGTATAGCTTAGCTTGTGGTGCCACCTTGTGGTGGTGAGGTGCAATGAGGTGCATGAGATTTATGCCAATAAATATAAAGTGTGTTAGTGTCTAAAGTGGGTAAAGTGGGTGCTACAGTGTGTTGTTTATTTAAAGTGAGTGTGTGCGTGTGGATGTGTGTGTTGTGGGTGTA
Source organism: Notolepis coatsorum (assembly GCF_963971535.1). Taxonomy (NCBI): domain Eukaryota; kingdom Metazoa; phylum Chordata; class Actinopteri; order Aulopiformes; family Paralepididae; genus Notolepis; species Notolepis coatsorum. The sequence goes on along the minus strand of NC_140173.1, from coordinate 23,753,709 downwards.
TTTGATGGTCTGTTATTGTTCATTGTTCATTGAGCATCCTGATGGCCTGGGGATATAAGCTCCTTCTGAGTCTCTCTGTGCTTGCCATGAGACTCCGGTATCGCTTGCCTGACCGCAGCAGTTCAAAGAGGCAGTTGTTTGGGTGGCTGGGGACTTTGATTATTCTTTTAGCCTTACCCATGCAGCGCTTGTTGTAAATGTCTTGGAGAGTGAGAAGCCCCCCTCCAATTGTGCGTTCGGCTGAACGGGCCACTCTCTGTAGTCTGCTACGGTCTTGTGCAGTGCTATTCCCAAACCAGGAGGTGATATTGCCAGTCAGGATGCTCTCTATTGTGCATGAGTAGAAGTTCTTGAGGATCTTCTGACTCACTTTGAACTTCCTTAGGCGCCTAAGGAAGTAGAGGCGTTGTCGTGCCTTCTTGATAACACTGTCAATGTGTGTGGTCCATGTCAAGTCCTCGGATATGTGGATTCCGAGGTACTTAAAACTGTTCACTCTCTCAACCGGTGCCCCCCGTCGATGCTGAGGGGGCTGTAGTCCCTGACCCCCGACCTCCTAAAGTCCACAATCATCTCTTTTGTTTTGCTGACGTTCAGGGAGAGGCTATTCTCTTGACACCATCCCACTAGAACCTTTACCTCTTCCAGGTAGGCCTTCTTGTCGTTTGCAGAGATCAGGCCCACCACTACTGTGTCATCAGCAGACCACGTGAGCGGATCGGCGCGGCCGAGAAATCCGCTCTTCGCTCTTTAAAGCTTGGTCCGCTCCGCTAATCACTCATGTTGACCCCGCCCCCAAGTCGCTCTCCGCTCGCTCCCCGCTCACCTTGAATCGAGCGCTCCCCGCTCCCCGCGCCAGATCGCTCGGCAGTTTTTTTTCTTCTTTTTTTGGAGCATGGTGTAAATGAGCTCAAACTACAACAGTCTACACCCCCTGGGCCCCTTAACAATTGTTTGTATTGAGCCGCATTGTAATTGTAGCCATTCTGCAATGTTAAATAACGTTGTTTATCCATTCACTATCTCTATTAAGCGATGATAGGCTAGCCGAGCCACAATGCTATGGTCGCTGCCATTAACGTTAGCATGTAAGCTAACGTCAACAACAATGGCGTCGATATACTTTTTCTAACTGGAGTGAGTGTGGGCGTCTCTACAGTGACAAAGCCTGAACGAACAGCCTATCACAGGTTCACCCTTCTCATTGGTTGAAAATGGCCTTCATGTTTGTACATCGCCATCTGTTGCTTTGGCATTGTACTGCATGTATATATTACATCAGTGTTAAACCACTGTGAGCGGCCTGGAGTGGATTGGAGCGGAGGAGAACTCTCGCTCCGGACGTCGCGCCGACTCATTTTAAAACCCACTCCTCGCTCACGTCAAAACCGGCCGCTCCGCGCCCCGCGCCGTTCACGCTCCGATCCGCTCACATGCACTGGTCATCAGCAAATTTGATGATTGTGTTGTTGTTCCGCTGTGCCACACAGTCATGTGTGTACAAGGAGTAGAGGAGGGGACTCAGAACACAGCCCTGGGGGGCCCCTATGTTGAGAGTGATGGATGAGGAGGTGCAGTTGCCTGCTCTCACCACCTGGGGTCTGTCCGTCAGGAAGTCCAAGACCCACTGGCAGAGGTCATAGTTCAAGCCCAGGTCCCTGAGCTTGGCTATGAGTTTGGAAGGGACTATGGTATTGAATGCTTAGCTGTAGTCGATGAATAGCATTCTCACATAGTTCCCCTGCCTCTTGTCCAGGTGTGATGCTGCTGTGTGCAGCACATGGGCTATGGCGTCCTCCGTGGACCTGTTGGGGCGGTATGCAAATTGCAGGGGGTCCAGGTTGATGGGGAGGGAGGAACAGATGTAGCCCTTCACTAGCTTCTCAAAGCACTTCATGGCTATGGAGGTGAGAACTACAGGGTGGTAGTCGTTGAGGCAAGCAGGCTTGGATTTTTTGGGTACAGGGATAACGGTGGACTTCTTCAGACAGGTGGGGATGACAGCCTGTTCTAAGGACAGGTTAAATATGTCAGTGAATACTGGGGCCAGTTGGTCGGCACAGACTTTTAGGACGCGGCCGGGGATGCCGTCCGGTCCTGCTGCCTTCCTGATATTCACTTTCTTAAATGTCCTCCTCACCTCATGTTCTGTTATCCTGAACACTGAGTCTCCATCGGCATTGCCCCCCCCCTCCATTGCAGTGGTTTGTAGGCTGGTGTTCTTATTCACAGCCTGGTAAGGTAAGCCTTAGTCGTGAAAGCAAATTAATCTGTCCACGCTGAATTAAACCCTCTTCCCCTTCCTCTGACTTTCCTTTTTTTGGATTTATCCATGGTTAGCTTACTGGGGGGTCAGAAACTCAAGATTAGCCACTTGCAGACGGCAGGGAGAGGCGCGGGTGACGTATATTTTAGTTGATGAAATATTTTAGTTGACGAAATATTTTAGTTGACGAAATATCTTTTGCATTTCAGTGTCACAGTATGACCTCGATCTCAAAAATAAGAGATGTAAAAAGAAAAAAGTTTAAAAAAAGAAAAAGAAAAAATTTACTTAAAAAAAAAGAATAATTTTTTTTAACAGGGAGCCACAGCTGAGTGGCTAAAGAGCTCCGGATCAGGGACAATGTGTTTCACGGCTCTCTAAGGATTTAGAAAAAAAGCATCTGACGTAATGTATTTCTGCTGTAGCGGGATGTGTCAGTAAAAGAGATTATTTAATCGAATTAATTTAATTTAATTATCTACTTTTCACTGTCCCTGTGACGTGCCGCTCAATTCCAGATAGAAAAAAACAACAACCCTGATTTGACATTCACAGTGTCAATCAAAACAGAGAGAAATCAAAGTAAATGGTCATACATCATTATCTGGCTGGTTTCACACTGTGTCTATGATCGACAACATCACTGATCTACGACCAGCAGACTGAGAGACTAACGGCCGTCTAGGATCGAAATGACTGATCTACGAGCAGCAGACTAAGGGACTAACAGCTGTGTGTCAACGGGGCCGTCGTTACTGTGAATGATAAACACGGCTATCATCACATCATGTTTGTTCACACACATCATACGCAACGCACTGTTTGGGCTCGATGAGGGTTGGATGAGAGAAGCTGGTGTGTGTGTGTGTGTGTGTGTGTGTGTGTGTGTGTGTGTGTGTGTGTGTGTGTGTGTGTGTGTGTGTGTGTGTGTGTGTGTGTGTGTGTGTGTGTGTGTGTGTGTGTGTGTGTGTGTGTGTGCGTGTGTGTGTGCGTGTGTGTGTGTGTGCATTTGCGTGTGCGTGCGTGTGTGTGTGTGTGTGTGTGTGTGTGTGTGTGTGTGTACATAGCCCAGACACAACGGTGAGGCAGCAAGGATAGTCTCTGCTCAGCCTCCGTACATGTGATGTTCCCAGTATACTGCATACTAGCCAGGTGTCGTTCCCAGTATACTGCATACTAGCCAGGTGTCGTTCCCAGTATACTGCATACTAGCCAGGTGTCTTTCCGGAATGCATTAAATAGATGCTTCACTAGATCGCTGTACCGGTCCCGAAATGACATCTGGTCATAAATCAATATTTCCAGACTGTTCTATAAAACTAGCGATTTTTATTTCAAACGTATTCAAGTATAAACATCATAAACATGTCACAACAGCATTTAGAATGTATATTATCATCAATACGTTAGTTTAGGAATAGATGATGCGCAGTGTTTGGGTTACTGAGTCAAGGTTCTCTCCTTTAATAGATAGTTTCCTAGAGCAGACTTTTGCCATCTCAATGTTTTCAATTTCACGGACCAACAGATGATAGTATTCGGGGTCCTGGGTGGGCAGTTGTATTGCTGTCTCCAGTGACCCTTAAAATTATACATTAAATGCAGAGAAAATAGTTCATATCTGCGTTGGCTAACGAGGCCAGGGAGCGTTCAGAGACTGGTGGGGTTCTCCAGGCCTGAGCCTTGAGGAGACATGTCCTTGTGTTGCTCGGACATTGTGCAGGGTGTTGATAACCAGGGTCAGGGCCGTCAAGTCTACTCAGGCCACTCCTATTATATTATTATATTGCACTCTCGGCATACAGGCTACTATGGCGTCTGTGGCACTAAAGCACCCTACCAAATGACATGGGCTCTGTTGTCTTACTTTTAATTTAGATTAAACATGTATTGTACACGACCCAGCGGACCCAGTGATTGTCTTACACTTAGTGCCTAGAGTTTGTACTGCACTTGATCCAGTGATCGTCTTACACTTAGAGTGTCTAGAGTTTGTACTGAACATGGTAGATCTGCTTTTGGCTTCTCTGCCCCTACCTCATGGAATACCCTACAGGAAACTATGACACTTGTGAATGTAACATCTCGACGACACTGTAAAATAATTAGTGTCAACTACTCAGTGTATTTATTGAGTATAAATAAAGATTGAATGAATTAATCTTTTTGTAAAGACATTCCTCTTCTTATATAAACATTCAGATTCAGATTCCTTTATGTCACAGCTTTTAAAATATGCATACATTCCGAAAACGTGAGATGCTTGTTTTCCCTGGCTCCTAGTAGTGTGCAATGTTATGTCCCAGGCTTTTTGGCCTGTGGTACAGCTGACTGCTGATAATTGGCTGATTAGTGCTAATTGGACACCTGCCTCGCAGTGCTCAAAAGGCCTTCCCCACACACACATGCAGGGTCAGTTGATAGAGGAGATGGTTGAAGCAGTGTCTTTTTCCCTTTCCACCACTTTGACCGTTAGTTTGTGCTAGTAATCTTAATTAGAATAGTCTTTTGGTGTCTGTGTGCACTAATGTTGCTTACCTTGAAGATAGGCGACGCCGCTGTCTTGGCTGATGAGTTTGTGTTGACACACAAGTCCGTCTTTGTGGAGGAATACCGTGTTGAGTCCAGGGGTAGGCGTCCTTTTCAGGGGGGCCGTTTCCCAAAACCTGTGTCTGCTGGTCAGTTTACTTCACCTCCTAGGCAGGGTGGTTCTGCTAGTGCATTCCCAGAGGGGATTATATGTTTCTACTGTAAGGAGCCTGGTCATATCGTTGCTGGGTGCCCGGTGCTTAAACAGAAAAATGTAAAAACTGTGGCTCTGGTAGAAACCATATGCAGAACACCTATGATGCCAACGTTAGAGGGTGCTGGGGTAAGTATCAAACGTGTGGACAAAGAGCTCAAGGGCTCCTCAAGATTTATGATGGATGGATTTGTTTCCCTGACTGATGCACTAGAGTCCAAGCAGGCTATAACAATTTGGAGAGATACCGGAGCTTTTCAGTCCCTCATTCTGGAGGGGATTTAGCCGTTTTCAGAAAAGTCTTCATTGCATTCCGGTGTCGTTGTTCGTGGCTTTGGAGGTGGATTTGTGGATGCAACTTTGCATGAGGTCACACTCAACTCTCCCTTAGTATCAGGCAATGCTGTTGTGGGGGTATGTTCTCACATCCCCATAAGAGGGGTGTCCTTAATTCTAGGGAATGATTTGGCTGGTGACAAAGTGCTGGCTACTCCAGTTGTAATTCCCATCCCTGTGGTTTCTGAGGTCCCTGATGAGCTGGCACAGAAACATCCAGGAGTGTTCCCTGTGTGTGCTGTGACACGGGCAATATCAAAGGACAAAGGTGATGTTGTTGATACTTCAACTTGTGACATTACACTTAGTGACACATTCTTTGTTGAATTGAAAAGTGACCCTGTTGAGAATCTTGGAAAGCACACTGTGGATGATTTTCTTGATTGTGCCTTTGTGTCAGGGCCGGTGGTGGAACCAAAGGTGACATGCGTGCCGGATATGCATGTGGCAGGAGATGATCTGGCAGCGCAGTGTCTCAAGGTCTTACCAGCCTGTACGGTGGTGGAGGCCACGAACTAATTGGAGGATGAGTGTGGGAAGGATGCTATGAGAGATGTTGTTGATTCATGTGACACCATTCTAGTTGAAGAGGCTACAAGGCCTGGCTTAGGCTGCCAGCCTTTCCACAGTAGCTCTATTGTTCATGATGTTTCACTTGTGGGCAGGGATGATCCCAGAATGTCAGTTGATGATTCTGACATTGATTCACGTGTCCACACTGACTCTCTTCCAGGCACTAGGTGTGCTAGTCAACCTAGTTACCTGTGTCCTGTACAGCAGGAGCCGCCTTCACGACCTGGTCTGATGAGTGGCAACCATTTTGATCAGGACAATGTTATTTTGTGTGATGCCATTTTGGATGGTATTCCAGACGCTTTTGTGACTGATGTATTGCCATGTTCCAGGGATGGTGGGGCTGTACCTGAGGCGGTGCATCCTACTCTGGATGTTCACGGTTTGCAGTATCCTGATCTGTGTTCTGTCCTGTTGAGCGCAGTGAGCTTAGCTCTCATATTGATTTTGGTTTGCAGTCTCTTTTTGACAGGTCGGTATCGGTGGAGGGGCCTGTTGAAATGGAGCTCATATGTGATAAGGTCTTGGTTTGTCGATGGGGTCCTAAGCCTTACACCTCAGTGGAGGATGAGCCTGCCCCACTCCAGCCATATACCGCGGTGGAGGAACCTTTTGTGAGGTCTCGCTTGCCCGAGAGTCAGGACAGTGTTGTTTTTTGTTTTAAACAGCATTGGCGAATGTTCCACAGTGGGGCAAGGTTGATGGTCGTGTTCGACAGGGGCCGGCCCGTTATCGCTGTTGTGGTAGTGGTCCTGACAATATTTTTTGTTTAGTGGTTTGATGTGTAGTGGTTGCCTCCTGGGCAACCATTTTGGTGGGGGAGATGTTATGTCCCAGGCTTTTTGGCCTGTGGTACAGCTGACTGCTGCTAATTGGCTGATTAGTGCTAATTGGACACCTGCCTCGCAGTGCTCAAAATGCCTTCCCCACACACACATGCAGGGTCAGTTGATAGAGGAGATGGTTGAAGCAGTGTCTTTTTCCCTTTCCACCACTTTGACCGTTAGTTTGTGCTAGTAATCTTAATTAGAATAGTCTTTTGGTATCTGTGTGCACTAATGTTGCTTCCCTTTGAGCCAGGGTCGTAACATGCAATACAGTGCAATACAACAAATAGACTTTAAATAATCCTATACTATACAATATAACTTTACTATGGTACTAAACATACTGTATATATATGTATAGCTTTATTTCATACTCTTTGAAGAGTGGATAATACAAGTGTGGTTAATTTGTCTTGCCAGTCTGAAACAGATTGTTGATCAAACTGATTCTAGGTTGTGTGATTGCTTTGGTCCGAAGCCCAGTCTTGGTTCTTGGCAGATAGTTATATTTTCTAAGGAGGTGCATCTGAGAAGCTTCTCTGTGGTCTCTGCAAGCACCACAGATGGCTCCACACTCTCTGTTGCAGCACAAGTATAAATTGGGCTTCTCTCTCTATCTCTCATACACACATTTGATAGTATAAATACTGTGTGTGCATGCGCACATGTGCATACATGTGTGTGTGTGTGTGTGTGTGTGCGAAGAGACAGAGGAGTTGCGAAGGGTCCCATCAACACTTTGAATACGCTCATCAACCTTCTGCTGCCTCAGCACAAAGCTAGCACCATCACACACACACACACACACACACACACACACACACACACACACACACACACACACACACACACACACACACACACACACACACACACACACACACACACACACACACACACACACACACACACACACACACACACACACACATGCACATCTCCAGAACTGCTAATGAAATTAGTTGTAATTTACTATAGAGCATCTAGCCAGGGAGGGAGGAGGTGTGTGTGTGTGTGTGTGTGTGTGTGTGTGTGTGTGTGTGTGTGTGTGTGTGTGTGTGTGTGTGTGTGTGTGTGTGTGTGTGTGTGTGTGTGTGTGTGTGTGTGAGTACATGTGTGTGTGTGTGTGTGTGTGTGTGTATGAGTACATTTGTGTGTGTGTGCCGTACATTAACATATTTAACGCAGAACGAGGTGCAGGCAGAGACAGCAGCAGTGTAATGCCTGATAGCATAACGTTAGCTTTCTGATACCATGGCAGGATATCATGTAGCGACAGTAACGCCTGCTAGCATAATGTTAGCTTTTTGATACCATGGCAGGATACCATGTAGCGACCATAACGCCTGATAGCATAACGTTAGCTTTCTGATACCATGGCAGGATATCATGTAGCGACCATAACGCCTGCTAGCATAACGTTAGCTTTATGATACCATGGCAGGATACCATGTAGCGACCGTAACGCCTGCTAGCATAACGTTAGCTTTCTGATACCATGGCAGGATATCATGTAGCGACTGTAAAGCCTGCTAGCATAACATTAGCTTTCTGATACCATGGCAGGATACCATGTAGCGAGTCCACGCTATGTAGCACAGTGCCTTCATTTAATTTGTGAATCAGACAGTCTGATCTATAGCAGGTGTCCATTGTTAACTTTTATTGGACACCTACCAACCAATCAGAGTTGAATATTCACCTGGGCTACGGTGTAATTTAATTGCAATGGAAACAGAGAGAGAATATGTTTTGGGGGAAAAGTATGAGTCAGCATTTGTGTGTAACAAAAGTGTGTGTGCACACAGGCCTAATCTGTGAGTTACACTGTGCCCATGTATTAATATTTGAATGGGGTTAAATAAACTATGCAAATATCTCCCTTCCTTACCGTAAATGCATTCAGTGACCCAGGGATACGAGAATATCATTATTCCACAACATTAGCGGTGCTAAGTGATGGTGTGTGTGTCTATGTGTGTGTCTTTCTGTTTTTTCCCCGTCCTACTTCAAAGACTTCACAGACTATAAATAGGGGCCACTAATGGGTTATGTATAAAAAGTCACACCATCACTTAATCCAGTTTTTTGTTATCATGTATTTATCAGTTGAAAGCGCTGCCTTATAACTCACCTGGAATGGGGGTGAGGGGAGGGGGGCTGATTGCAGTGTGTGACTATGGTTACATTTAGACTGCAGACGAAAGTGGCCAAAATCTGATTTATTTGTTTTTTTATAGGTGACTGATCTTGATAGTGTGAACAGCACCAATCATATGGAATTTCATCTTTTTCATTCAGATTTGGGCCACTTTCCTAATGTGGTCCTAAATCAGATACATGTCTGATTCTTTTTGCAATGCAACCTCACTCTGAACTGAAGATGAAGTCATGCGACTTTCATGCAACTTTTACATCACTCTAGATTGACATTTATCCCAATTTTTTTTGTATTGTTCATTTGCGCATGCGGGTCAGTTCAGCAGCGTGTGACCAATTCACACTGGAATCTGATATTGGCCACATTTAAAAAATAATCTGATCTGAGCAATAAATGAGAATTGATCACTAAGGCCTGCAGTGTGAACACAGCCTATATGATTCAACAGAGAGGCCAAACTCACAAGACGATGGTTTGTGCTTTTGCCTCAAAATTTTTTTTTTTTATTGTTGAGACGCAGATTCACCTTTTTATGGTCTCAGATGAACAATATTTTCAAAACCCAAATCAAAATATGAGAAGTTACAGAGTTGTGCTCATCATTTAAATAACCAGGTAAGTCCCACTGAGTTTAGGAATCTCGGAACACGCGGCCAGACAGGCAGCGGTGCAAATATAAACACATCGTTACGGACAGAAAACACAAAAGGAGACAGAAAAACAAGAAACCTGACATATTTCTAGGAGTCAGTGGCGTAACTGGGTGAAATAAAAACATCGACATCTTAAGGAATCTGCCTCGAAAGCATTTAGCGAGATTAATGGATTGAGGTTCAAGTCATTCCGCAATTTATTCCATTGTGGTGGAAAGCGGTCCGGCCTCCCTACTCAATGCACTTCGCCATTGTCTACCTTTACCATCCCCCCTTGTCCACCGCCTTCTCCCCCTTCCTAGCTCCTGTCACCCCTCCTCCCTCCTTCACCCTCATCAACCCCAATCCTCCTATCTCTCACCTCACCACACCCCCTTTATCCTAGTATAAAGATCTACATCTAAATGGGGGACCCTGATGTAAACAAGACAAACGTTTTTTTTCTCTGGTCTGCATCCCCTTAACACTTGTGTGTATTGAGCCGTACTGTATTGTACCCATTCTGCAATCTGTTAATACAGTTTTCAATCAATCAATCAATCAACCAAACGTTAACATGATTCTGGAGCTCTGTCGAGGATACTAGGCCAGTATCTTCATGGAGTCATCCGCTATAACTCTTGATTGAATTGTATTCCGATACTCTGTTTGAGTTAAATATATTTGACTGAGGTACATCCTTGGCTCCGGCTAGTTTCCTCCACACCATGCAGAGGGGTGCAGAATACATTAATTACATAGTTCATAGTTCATAGGTAAAGACAGTAGAGAGTTGTTGCTTCAGGCAGTGGAAAGAAACGTTGTAGAATGAAATCTGCCACTCAGGCGATTTCTGGTCAGCCATCGTTCTCCCGGTTTGCATGTCGGAGGGATCAGGAAGATAAACGGACTACCACCATATATATATATGCTTTATATTTTACAATGTATACTGTTATCAATAGAATATACTGCAATTGTATTATTATCATTATTATTATTACTATTATATTATAATATAATAATATTATTCATATTATTATATATTATAATTGTATATTATTATGCATATTATTATGATTATTATTACATTATATAACTTATCTTTTTGTATCCACTTTTTCTCCTCTTTTTCTATTTTTCTCCCATCCCAATTTCGCTGTGCCAATTCTCCCCTCCCCTGTCTTGAACGTTGCTCGCATATGCCCCCCACTGGCCGGTTGTAGGGAGGATAGAAGCCTTGCATCACGTGTCCCCTCCGATACACAAGGAGGCAGCCTGTCACATCTTTTCACCTGCCAGCGCGGACTCTCATTGGCGAGGTGTAACGTGTGGGAGGCTCACACTACCCCCGCCATTTCCTGTCTCTGCTGTGCAGGCGTCCCCCAACCGACCTGTAGGAGTCGCTGTCCACAACGTCCAGATTACCACCCATCGACTTCCACCCGCTAACTCTGCCAATTGAGTTAGTATGACGGCCGGCCCAAGCCGGAGGCAACGCCGACAGCCGGAGTCGAACCCGGTGTCTGTTGCGTTGGTGATGAGCGCAATGTCCGCTGCGCCACCCAGTTGCCCTATTATATTACATTTTCTATTATATATTATATTTTATGTTATTATTTATATTTATTTTATTATTATTATTATTATTATTATTATTATTATTATTATTATTATTATTATTATTATTATTATTATTATTATTATTATTATTATTATTATTATTATTATTATTATTATTATTATTATTATTATTATTATTATCTCTTTCCCTGCCTGTACCTCCCATCCGCCGTCCCCCATGCTGCTATGGCGCCTGAGGGGCTTAATAAAGTTATGTTGGTAATTTTTACATTAAGTTTTACAAGTTATAATTGCACATAACTGACGTGTTAATATCGATAGCCCTAATATACACTATAAAGACACTTCTGGCAAAATATTCCAATTGGAAAACAACTTTGCACTTTATTGAATACAAAATATATGTGTTTTCACCCAAAGCTCTATAATCCAAACATTTAAGTCTAATGAACGACTTCTGTTCCTGGAGGATAATGTTCTGTATATTTGATATTCCTGAGAACCGAGGGAATCTCTACTTATCACACGACTCATCATTTCACGTTATAGACTTATGCTAATGCATCTTAAAGTTAGAGTGAGCACATGGATCGGTGAGGTTAAACGAGGTTGATCATATGCACACATACTGTGTTCACTGAGTCTGTATCGAGGCTTGTCCCAGACACTGTAACTGAAAATAAGATAATCCCTCATTGTATCATTTCAGTTTGGAGCCAAATGGCATAATTATCCAAATTGTTTATATAGCATTTGATTAAGGCTTTAAAACGTACCTATTTTCTCAAACACTATAAGTCAACCCGCTGAGAGAATGTATACTTTTTTGTCATCAATTCTTTATTGACACACATTTGCTCCATGTAACGAAGGTTATCCTATAACCCTAGTTATATGAGTTCTGGCAAGCGTTCGGCAGGGGGGTACACGTTTTGATCAAAAACCACAGGGGGCGCCACCAAGACTGACTGCCTACTTTGTAGTGTGAATAAGAATACACCTCACCCTACGATTCCATTCTGATCTCACTCTAGGTGTCACCCTCTCCACTGTCATCTTCCCCACCTACAGTTGTGCAACTCTGTGCTAAAACACACCTAACAACAACACAAGCAGTTCTATGGTCAGATTTGATAAACATGAACGGGGTGTATTGTAGTGGAATGTAGCCGAAGCCGTAATAACTTCCTCAGTCAGTGGAGATCCGGTTAATACAGTTTATTAACTAAGAATGAAAGTATCAATACAAAATAGACAGAGTATGGCTGGATGACGCTCACATCAGGTAACTAGCTACGACACCCGGAATGAGAGCGCTTCCCTTCATTGGGGGGGAGACTTTTATACACACAGGAGAGGGGGGGGGTCAAGAAAGGACTGGGGGTTGGGTGAGTTGAATAAATGGGGGGAGGGTGAAGGGAGATGGGTGAGAGATTTTATAGATGTTTTATCTACCACAGTATTCACTGTATTTGATCGCACAGGTGATTGCAATCAAACAACAGGTGATCATCATTAATTGTGGTGAAGTAACTCGTATCTTCATTTACCTATATCTAAGTTCAGTGATCGTATAGTTTTTCTATTACCCTTCTCCTTCATTTGTTTGATATTTCAGATGTTCGGTTCAATTAAAAGGAGGCGGACGAGGTGGTCAAAAACAACTGCGGTGTTTATTAATAAACCACAGCTTAGGATCAAAACAAGTACATCGTCTCTTTTGTATATCTAATTATCTCTTTCATGTGGCTGTTCGGTCCATGCTCGGATCAGCTAGGGCTGATCAGAGTTTTCTCCTCAGTGGCGGTTCTCTGTCTCAGGTTGTCCATGGCAACACAAATCTTCTCTTAGTGGTTTGCTGGTCGTCAGGGCAACCTTGCTTTCGGATCCTCGGAGGTTTGGGAGCCCTTGTTTCGTCTACCCTCGGTGGAGTCTGGCTCCCCTGCTGCGAGGCGATCGTTTTCTGTCATCTGGTGTCAATGGCTCTCTGTGTCTCCGGTTCGGCTCTCCAGTAGCCGGCTTGGCGAGTCTCCCTCTGTCGGTGGAGGTTTCAGCGCTCCAGCTGCGAGGCGATCTCTGTCATCGTCTGTGTCCATGGCTCTGTGTCTCCATGCTCCAGGATCCTTCTGTGTGGCTCGCCCTCCAGGATTCTCTCCTCTCTCCTGTCTCCTCTCTCCGGGTGTGTTCCCGGGTGTGTGTGTAGTCTCCATTTCGTCAGCCCTATTTAAACAGGGAAGAACAAAACCTCTCGCCTGCCTGTCTAGTGACGTCACTTCCACCATCTGCCTTCCTTATTTGGCCACATTCCTGGTAGCCGAAATTTGTCTGTCGTGACTCGTCCTCCTGGGTCAACATGTTACACAGTCTGCGTCTGCTGACACTACACAGTTTCACAATTAGAATCTGCCAGGCTAGTTAATCATTACTTGATGAGGGGATTCCATTTTTCACTGAGTAACACTTTATTTCCTGATTAAATTATATGACCAATATTGTACAGCTTTTATCTTCTAGTATTAAGAGTTTTTATTCTTTATTGTGACTAAGTTTATACAATGTAGCCTATTGGGTTCATTATTTTACATTTAGAATTAGCAAATCAACTAATTTTATTTGAACCCAAACACATGGACACTTTCCTTTATAATACTAATGGTAGCCTTGGCTGAAAACAGTTGTTAGTCATTTCACCACATTTTGCAAATGGTCTAACCCTTTACCTCTGATATTTACCAATCAACTGCATTTCTTATTGTTCTTCCGTTTCTGACTTGCTAAACCTTGATGCATTGAACACTTAGTCTCACTTCGGTGCTGCTGACTCATCTATTTTCAGTCTGAGAGGCTCTGTTTACAGTCCGTTTTACTCGGTCTCCTGACCATCTGCCATGTCGTAACCTGAAATTCCTTACTTATGACCTTTTGATCTCAACTGTTATTTTGAGTTGGTTCCTGTTTCAAAGATTATTATCTCCTTCCTTGTCTGTTTGAGGTGACCATTTCCTAAACCACAGCTGCTAACCAACCAGTGGAATGTGCATTAACGTCATAAACAGTCTTTTGCCCTATCAGCGAACCATCATCTGTGAAACCCTGACGGCAGATTGTCCTCCAGTTGGCTGAGTGCGGGGTGATCTCCCTCTCAAGCCTAGGGTCACAGAAATAACTCACATGGGGATATCTAATGGCCCTTCTATCAATCAGCATTTTGTCTTTCTAATCATTACCTTGTACATTTCAGTTGCTATGTTCATGTTTTCATTTAGAAATATACGACAATCCACCCTTAGGGGGTTTAATAACCCACTATACAGCATCAATATTCTAAATTAAACATGTTAAAATCATAATCATAATTTTTGCTAATATTTTCAAAAAATTTCAAAAAAATCCAAAATTTACACAAATCGAACTACAAAACCCCTTTCCATCTGTACAGTTAAAAAATCATCATTTCACCTACCTTTTCCTCCTTTCCCAGTTATACACATTATCAGTTATAAATACGACTTCCAGTCTAAGAAAGCTGTTCCTGTTTTTACAAGAAACACTCTTTCAATAATAGCTTTTTTGTTTAGACTACTTTATCCATGTAATTACCAAATGTCTATTTTGTGTAATGGACTCTGCAAGAAAAGATTAATACATCACACCACTAAAAGATTAACACTCTAAACATTTGAGGGAAATTCAAACAAGCAACATAAATCATTTCTTCTCCTTGAAAAGACCACTGAGGCCTCAATTACCTTCCTGTCAGTTATCCCTATTTCAACCTCCTGAGGCCTTTACTGCTAACTCGTTTTTGACCGTTTTGTTCTTGTTGTATATTTTTTTTTTGCTAATCACCGCCTCTTCTTTGTTGTATGCAGGTCTCGGTACTGCTCCGATTCTCCACAGAAGGAAACGATTTTCCCTCTGTCCTTTTTACATTTTGGATTGTTATTTACAAACACACAATAGATTGGAAACTTTTATTTTCGCAGATACATTCTCTACTGTTCTGCATTCTGATAATACATTTTTCTCCAAATTATTTATCTATGTATTTCACAGCTTCTTACGTTAGCATTCAATCAAATCACCTTTGTCTCATTTCTTTTTGTGCTGTACTATTTTACTAGATCAAATATCTCAAGATCAACACAACTACCTCCACCCTTGAAAGTGGAATATCCATTATTTCACTATCAATACCTTGTTTCCCGACAGCTCCCCGGTCCGGACAGTCAGCTCTAGACGAGGCCAATCACCAACAGAACCTATTGTGCATGGCAACAAACCACAGTCCCTTTAAACACACATCACACACACTCCGCCAGCCTTCAACAAGCCGGTGCAGAGTCTCCCATAAGTCAATCATCAAATTCACATGTCTGCACCCTACATGAACACTATTTCGGCCAATTTCGACCAAAAACCTACAGAGCTTTCTATAGACAGAGAAATATGTTTCCCCAACACTTACCATACCCCAAAATGTGACACAACCCCCCAGATTCTACATCTGGACTCTTAACGAGCGGAAAACAAACCATGAACCAGCTCCCGTCCATTCTCAGTTTCCAGCTCATTATCTCAGACTTCCTACCAGTCCCGCTGTGTCACCACCACCTGCTATCCCTGACCGGCGAGAGATCCCCCCCAGCCAGCCAGTTCCTATAAAAATTAGAGTATCAAACAAAAACAAACAAATTAACAAAAAAATTGTGAGTGCCTACATGCTACACACCCATCAAACAGAATCCAACCATCATCTAGAGGCATAAATACCCCCGCAAAAACTAAGACAGCAAAATTTAAAATCCAAAAAGAAATAAAATAAGTAATGAAATAATAATATTGTTGTGTTTTTTTTTTTTTTTTTTTTTTTTTTGACCACCCTTTGATCAAGTATGTAATCACTACTATAAATAGTCCTTTGTTTCTAACTCTGTCTAATATTAAATGTTCCATTGTTCCTGTCTAAAACCATCAATTTTGTTAGTTTGATTAGCCCATGCAATATTCAGTTACGTCATCCCTCTATAGCCCCAACTTACCCTGGTTAGTCTTCCAAACCATTTTAGTAACTCGCACACCTAATCAAACCTTATCTATGTATCCTCGTCTCTATCCTTAGTCTAATCAGTCTCATTTTCCATTTTAATTTATCAATAACTCTATTTACTCGAGCACCCAAAGGGCCTTGTTTGTGCATTTCCGCTTCGCTCTTATTCAACCTATGACCTATGCAGACAAAACCTATTTACACCCCCTCTGAAAACGTCCCAACTCTCCACATTTCCAGCAACTCTGTTCTCTGATGGACTCTCACTTTCTACTGGATTTTTGCTGAGCCCGCCACCCTTTGTCACATGACCGAGCGAAATGGCCAACCTCCCCACAATGCCAGCACTCAGCCAACGCCGGCCATCCCAGGGGTTCCAGTTTACCACGACTCCCGCAGTCTCTCGGCTGGCATCCCACAGTCCTCGCCAGGTCAACCCCTCTCCTGTCCTCTGGTCGCATGTCCTGTTGCCTGGAGGAGAGAGGGGCATACCTGTCCTTTTCTGCTGCCTCTCCTCGGGCCTTCTCTTGTTGGGAGGGGCCTGGAAACTCACCCCTCCTGCGGTTCTGCTCACCCTGTCGCGGCCCAGTTCCCTGTCCGGGCAACGGAGCACAGGGCACTCTTTGATCACGGCGGCCTAGGTCAGACGCCCGACGTATGACCTCCACAGCTGTCGCTTCTAGTAGCGCAGCCTTTCTTGCCAGTTCTCGTTCCAATCTCTGAGTCTCGTGTGCGGCTTGACCGATCTCCAGCTGTGTCTTCATCAGATCTCGATGAACTGCCTCGTGTTGTTCGAACGCTGTCACAAACGCTCTCTGTTGTCTATAGGATGCTGCCTCCTCCCCCATCTCAGCACTTGTGGTTTGACTTCCCATCGCTGGGCCCCGCCTCTCATCTTGGCTTTGGTGCTGAGGGCAGGGTGGACATGGGAAACGGGTGGGCTGTAGAAACTGTTCGTGTATTATTCCATACCTGCTGTCGGTCTCAGTTCCAGCCATCCGGCCAGAGTGGACTTCGTGGGACTGCTGTAACAACGCCGCTCTCCTCAGTCTCTTTTTCTGTACCTTGGTTAAACTGCAGTCGCCTGCAATGGACACTCCAGCATGGATCGGTTCTGGTTGGAGTATCACCATTGTCACTGGTTCACTCCCCTGTATTGGAACCAAAGTCAACATTTCAAGTCCTTCTGTCGTACTGGTCACATGAGAGAAGTCCACCCTATTCCAATCAATCAGATTATCATCACTGGTAAAGTCTATCTGGGAAATGTCTGCAGAGGCTCTCGGCCTTCTCCCCCCAATGGCCTGATCACTAAGGCCCTTTTCCATATTGTTGTTGTTGTCGCTTTTTTTTTTTTTTTTTTTTTTTTTTTTAATACTACAGGTTATTGAAACAGACTGATTGTTTACTCTCGTTCTTGTTATTCTATTGCTATTGCATCCTATCAATGTTCCACTAAGGTGAACTTCCTATGTTACAGTCATTCACTCCACCCTTTCAAACACTCCTGCAATCACCGTTTGAAAAAACAAGTTTCTCCGTCTTTCACTATTTCTACTTACTTGAGTTAAAACACTCACACTGTCAACTTTTTACTGTGCAGACAAGGATTGATAACTGGCTTATCATTCATACTTATACCAAGGCTCATTACAGCCGTTTCCCTAGATGGTTATGGAAATCGTTAGAGCTCCTGTCCAG
This sequence comes from Notolepis coatsorum, assembly GCF_963971535.1. Classification (NCBI taxonomy): domain Eukaryota; kingdom Metazoa; phylum Chordata; class Actinopteri; order Aulopiformes; family Paralepididae; genus Notolepis; species Notolepis coatsorum. Next base: position 23,735,836 of record NC_140173.1, on the reverse strand, counting down.
CCGAGCACCTGTACAGAAAGAAAGCAAAAACATCCAGACTTAATACAGTGGCATTTCCCTGTTATTTCCACTATTCGTTATGCATTGGAAATGTCGGGCAACACTATATTAAAATATTTAGAGAGACACGGTGCGATTTGTTTGAAAAATAACGATACAGCTTATCTTGTGTTTGTCCGTTTCCTCCAACAGGAACACTGGAGGCTTCCAATCCCCTGTGTGTTCTCTTCACCTGATTCTCTGGGAAACATAATCATTAGTCCCACGCCTATCAATTGTCTAATAATCTTGGTAAACCTGGTCTTTCATCCGTTCTAATCTCTCTTTGCTTGATGAATCTGTTCATCTTTACCCTATTTCTTACTTTAAATGCCCGAGTAGCGTATCGACTAAATGTATTATTCGCTTTTGCTTCACACTCCTCATACAACATCAATTTCATTCATCCCCACACACACACTTACATCCTTACACACAACCATTACCCCCTCACAACACTAACAAAAATGAATTAGTGTTGTTACTGCTTCCAACTATCAATCAGGGAAAACAATAAACTTTTAGCAACTTAGATCACTAAAACACTGACCGTCACATAGCACAGCTGGCCATGTTAATAAATTCATGGACATCCGCACTACGCCACCGCAATATTCTACAGATCCTTGAATTCACAAAGAACCGTCAACCCACAGCCCAAAGCGTCCTCCCTTCAGTTTCGAACCTGAACGGAAACACCCCAAGCTTCCTACCAAGGAATATCACAACTCAACCTACCATCACCTGCACCTAGACAGGCCACCGCCCATCCGGTACCTACTTCACACACACAATAACAACGCCGTTCAAATTAAACCTACAACCCAATAACCCACAACATGCCACAAAACTAGGGATGGTGAACCACAGGGAGAAATACAAGGAGAGACAGAGGGGGGGCGGAGGGAAGAGAAAAAGGAGGGAGGGATACAGGGATACAGGGACTAAAGGGAGGAAGGGGGGGGGGGGGGGGCTCACAACGCAACATTAACTATTTACCAAAACCGTCTATACTTAAACAGCAGACTACCCCGTATTGCCTGGTCCAGTTAACCCACAGGACTCCAAACACCATCACCATCATCTGCTGCCAACTTTAACTTAAACAAACCTTAACTTTAATCAGACTAAAAGAGTCTGCATGGAGCACCCAATATCTAACACTATACTTTAAAACCTACTGCCGGGGCACCACAACCTGAATCAACCCTGGCCGCCCAACAGTAACTAGAGATAAAGGAGGGAGAGAGAGATAGAGGGAGAGAGAGTCATAGAGGGAAGAGAGACATAGAGGGAGGGGGGGAGGGCTCCAAAATGACCATGAATATTCTATTTATCCTTATGTAATCCTAATTTAGCAAGCAACACCATTAATACAACCAATACTCCAACCCCACCATAAAGGCAACCTATCCCGAACAAAACCTCCTTTGTGCACCTGTCATCTCACAAAGTCAAGCTGGGAGATAGGGATGGAGCGGAGGGGGGCGGGGGGGGAGGGAGGGAGGAAGAGAGGGAGGGAGAGACAGGGAAGGAGGAATGGGAGAGTGTGAACGAGGGAGGAAGAGACAGAGGAAAAAGGGGGGGGGGGGGGGTTCACGCAAATCCCATCACACAACGCCGCTGCTCACACTTCAACCATTCCTGACCAACATCGCCCCCTATAGCCCTTCACTGTCCACTGCCTTCAACAAAAGCCCACAGTCCATCCCCCTCGCGCCGACCGACCGTGGCGCGCATGCGCAGACAGACACATACCGTCAACATGTCTCCACCCGTCTTCACATCAGCAGCCTATAATTCGAATAACCTCTAGAAAAGCCACAAAACAAACCCACACATCTATCTCATTTTATCCCACTAGCGCCATTACACTTGGCCCATAACAAATACAGATTGATTACAAGACAAGTATACACATTCGTCATCAACAACTGGAAAAACCGATAAAAATAATTTACAAATTCCCACAGATGGTCGCGCTTCAAAACCTATTATAACCACAACTGTTCTCTATTGCTCCCCGTTCACATGTGTGGAGTGGTGCAACAATCAAAAAGGCAACACCGCCCTCCGCTGGAACGTTCGCTCATCACCCTTATTGCACCACAGTACTCACCACGTCCTGCAGGAGGCGCCCACGCCCTCCCCCGCAAGTGCGTCATCACGTAACACCACACCAAGACGTCAACTTGACGTTCCACCTCAACCACAAAACCACAATTCCCAGAACCCCCTGCACCGGAAGTTCCCTGTCCTCCGCCTCTCTAAGGTCCCGTCCCAGCCACCAAGAGTAGCACCACGCGATATTCCCCGAGAGTTCAACCATGCTATATTGTTAGCACAGGTAGCTTAGCATCTTAGCTTCGTTAGCTCAGTACTGCTAGCTCCATTAGCTTAGCTTAGCATCCAACATCACTTCTCCTAAACGGCCCATTATCCTGTTGATCCGAGCGGCACAACACATCGCGACGATTACACAACCCCTGCTATACCCCGTAACATAACTTTAATCCTATTTAGCCCCCGTTCACAGAACATATATCATTATCCTTTTTCCAGTACGCTCGCCCGTTTGGCCCCGCCTGACCGAAATACACAGTATTTTATACCCAACGCTCCCCAAGCTCAGACGCTCCCAGTGACGTCATCAGCTCCAAAATCTCAGTTTCTTTTGATCGCTACTACATTACTTCTAGACCTCAACACCACCGTTCCGAAAAATTTCAACGAACATTACACATCATCTAGGTTCCATCACTCTTGCCATTCATTCAATACACTCGACAACGCAACACAGCGTCCACACGTTAGTCCCGATGCCCTCAGCTAACGCCGGCAGCTAAATAAACGCCTCTTCCCCCGGACAGGGGTGCGGTTTCTCCGCTGCCGCCTTGATCACCCATGTTCCATAATAATACAAAAAATACCTTGGCATTCACTCAGAGCTCCTAACATTCATCCATTCAAACACATATACTTAGCAACACAATGTCCCATTCATAAGCATACCATTCATTTGTGCACATTCATCCTAAACGCATTTCCTACCTCGCCCATTTCACACAATATTCTCCTAAATTCTAATCTCATGTGCAGTTACCCCACGCTTTTCTCCCACAAGTGCATTACTCCAAAGGTTACTTTCCCAACGTCATTCTAACCTCCCCATCCTCTCAATCTTCATATTTCAGATTATGTCGGACCACGATACAACAGATTTGCATGAAACGTCTTTCAAAGCTCGCCTGTCACATGCGCCGATTCTAAGAGTGAAGCCTCGATAGACGGTCTGGCAAAAAGCAACCAATTAATCCCCATTGTACTCTGTTCTCAGTATACTCTATACTCCGTTTTCTGCACTCTGTCCTCCGTACTCTGTTCTCACCGTGGAACCAGGATCTCCTGTACTACACCACGGTTCTCTCATTAAACTCTTTACCTTACCCTATAATCTTCTCTTTAAGATCTGACTACTCCGCATTACCCTTTAATGAACCACTTTGCCACTCACGGCCCCACGTCCCGCATATCTGTGACTAATCCCCGTTCCACCGCTTCCACGCCGGTCCCCTCAAATATTTTACCTATCCCTAGCCTATCCTCCTAAGCTAACTAAATATAGACATCTATATCCTCTCCTCACTTGGCATTGTACCAACCATAGGCATCCTAACCGAACATCCCCTATCCCCTACGCTTCCTAAGTGCAGCGCCGGCGTGTGACTGAGACCAGAGCCAGGTTGTGAACCCTGGACCCCGGTACTCCTCCAACACCAACTTTATCCTGGTCCATCTCATTCCTGCCTAAAGCAATAACAACCCCAAAAACGAGACTGCTTCGACCACTACCAATCTTAAACGCATCACTACTTACCTAGTCCCGCTGTCCTTGGCCGAAGTGGTAACGATCATTCAGTCGTAGAGAGCTTCGATGATGGGGAGAGAACCTCTCTGTGTCCTTGAGAAGTGGCTGCCGTCATCTCCAACCGGTTGTGGCCGAATGCAGCACGGGTCACGGACCAATTGAAGTAACTCGTATCTTCATTTACCTATATCTAAGTTCAGTGATCGTATAGTTTTTCTATTACCCTTCTCCTTCATTTGTTTGATATTTCAGATGTTCGGTTCAATTAAAAGGAGGCGGACGAGGTGGTCAAAAACAACTGCGGTGTTTATTAATAAACCACAGCTTAGGATCAAAACAAGTACATCGTCTCTTTTGTATATCTAATTATCTCTTTCATGTGGCTGTTCGGTCCATGCTCAGATCAGCTAGGGCCGATCAGAGTTTTCTCCTCAGTGGCGGTTCTCTGTCTCAGGTTGTCCATGGCAACACAAATCTTCTCTTAGTGGTTTGCTGGTCGTCAGGGCAAACTTGCTTTCGGATCCTCGGAGGTTTGGGAGCCCTTGTTTCGTCTACCCTCGGTGGAGTCTGGCTCCCCTGCTGCGAGGCGATCGTTTTCTGTCATCTGGTGTCAATGGCTCTCTGTGTCTCCGGTTCGGCTCTCCAGTAGCCGGCTTGGCGAGTCTCCCTCTGTCGGTGGAGGTTTCAGCGCTCCAGCTGCGAGGCGATCTCTGTCATCGTCTGTGTCCATGGCTCTGTGTCTCCATGCTCCAGGATCCTTCTGTGTGGCTCGCCCTCCAGGATTCTCTCCTCTCTCCTGTCTCCTCTCTCCGGGTGTGTTCCCGGGTGTGTGTGTAGTCTCCATTTCGTCAGCCCTATTTAAACAGGGAAGAACAAAACCTCTCGCCTGCCTGTCTAGTGACGTCACTTCCACCATCTGCCTTCCTTATTTGGCCACATTCCTGGTAGCCGAAATTTGTCTGTCGTGACTCGTCCTCCTGGGTCAACATGTTACACAGTCTGCGTCTGCTGACACTACACAGTTTCACAATTAGAATCTGCCGGGCTAGTTAATCATTACTTGATGAGGGGATTCCGTTTTTCACTGAGTAACACTTTATTTCCTGATTAAATTATATGACCAATATTGTACAGCTTTTATCTTCTAGTATTAAGAGTTTTTATTCTTTATTGTGACTAAGTTTATACAATGTAGCCTATTGGGTTCATTATTTTACATTTAGAATTAGCAAATCAACTCATTTTATTTGAACCCAAACACATGGACACTTTCCTTTATAATACTATTGGTAGCCTTGGCTGAAAACAGTTGTTAGTCATTTCACCACATTTTGCAAATGGTCTAACCCTTTACCTCTGATATTTACCAATCAACTGCATTTCTTATTGTTCTTCCGTTTCTGACTTGCTAAACCTTGATGCATTGAACACTTAGTCTCACTTCGGTGCTGCTGACTCATCTATTTTCAGTCTGAGAGGCTCTGTTTACAGTCCGTTTTACTCGGTCTCCTGACCATCTGCCATGTCGTAACCTGAAATTCCTTACTTATGACCTTTTGATCTCAACTGTTATTTTGAGTTGGTTCCTGTTTCAAAGATTATTATCTCCTTCCTTGTCTGTTTGAGGTGACCATTTCCTAAACCACAGCTGCTAACCAACCAGTGGAATGTGCATTAACGTCATAAACAGTCTTTTGCCCTATCAGCGAACCATCATCTGTGAAACCCTGACGGCAGATTGTCCTCCAGTTGGCTGAGTGCGGGGTGATCTCCCTCTCAAGCCTAGGGTCACAGAAATAACTCACATGGGGATATCTAATGGCCCTTCTATCAATCAGCATTTTGTCTTTCTAATCATTACCTTGTACATTTCAGTTGATATGTTCATGTTTTCATTTAGAAATATATGACAGTGGCCTATGAGCCGCTGCGTTGTGCCATATTGGTTGGCATGGAACACGATGAATACCTAATAGGGATGATTTTTGGGGGGGAAACCCAGCATATATCGGTATCGGATGATATCGGTATCGGAAATTAAGAGTTGGACAATATCGGTATATCGGATATCGGTAAAAAAGCCAATATCGAACATCCCTAATACCTAATGGTTATTTGTTTGATGGTCCGTGGCAATAAAGACGTTTGGGTACCTCTCCGATAACTCTCTCTCTCTCCCTCATTCTCTCACCAAAGGTAACGCCATCCAGGCGTTTGGGAACGGGACCGACGTCGGCGTGTGGCAGCCCATGGCCCCCGTTCAGACCACCACCTCCACCACCACCCCGCACCAGCGGAACCGCGAGCGCTCCAACGCCATCGACGGCACCAACGGCAACCAGCTCAACGCGGACCAGGGCATCTACCACTTCTGTGGCAGTCTGCAGGTAAGTGAGAGACACCTGTGTTCAGCTCCTCATCCCTGTAGACAAACACAAAACAAGGTAGCTATTCGTGATCAGAAGAAAAATGGACTTCCGTCATGTTATTCCCACACTGTCATGTTATTCCCACACTGTCATGTTATTCCCACACTGTCATGTTATTCCCAAACTGTCATGTTATTCCCACACCGTCATGTTATTCCCACTCTGTCATGTTATTCCCAAACCGTCATGTTATTCCCACACTGTCATGTTATTCTGTCATGTTATTCCCAAACCGTCATGTTATTCTGTCATGTTATTCCCACACTGTCATGTTATTCTGTCATGTTATTCCCAAACCGTCATGTTATTCCCACTGTCATGTTATTCTGTCATGTTATTCCCACTCTGTCATGTTATTCCCACTCTGTCATGTTATTCCCACTCTGTCATGTTATTCCCAAACTGTCATGTTATTCCCACACCGTCATGTTATT